>NC_091340.1:23690040-23847540 GCF_038502225.1 Cherax quadricarinatus | reverse complement strand
CTCTGTCTACTTGTTCCAGACGTCTCTGTCTACTTGTTCCAGACATCTCTGTCTACTTGTTCCAGACGTCTCTGTCTACTTGTTTCAGACGTCTCTGTCTACTTGTTCCAGAAGTCTCTGTCTACTTGTTCCAGACGTCTCTGTCTAATTGTTCCAGACGTCTCTGTCTACTTGTTCCAGACGTCTCTGTCTACTTGTTCCAGACGTCTCTGTCTACTTGTTCCAGACATCTCTGTCTACTTGTTCCAGACGTCTCTGTCTACTTGTTCCAGACGTCTCTGTCTACTTGTTCCAGACGTCTCTGTCTACTTGTTCCAGACGTCTCTGTCTACTTGTTCCAGACGTCTCTGTCTACTTGTTCCAGACGTCTCTATCTACTTGTTCCAGACGTCTTTTTTAAAGCAATTTGATTCCTAGTCTCGTAGACCAAGAAAAATGTCCTCGTTAGTCTAGGAAATGATCAGCACTAATTAACTTCGTTAGCTGGGGGATGGGATCAGCACTAATTAACTTCGTTAGCTGGGGGATATGATCAGCACTAATTAACCTCGTTAGCTGGGGGATGGGATCAGCACTAGTTAACTTCGTTAGCTGGGGGATATGATCAGCACTAATTAACCTCGTTAGCTGGGGGATGGGATCAGCACAAGTTAACTTCTTTAGCTGGGGGATATGATCAGCACTAATTAACCTCGTTAGCTGGGGGATGGGATCAGCACTAATTAACCTCGTTAGTTGGGGGATGGGATCAGCACTAGGTAACTTCGTTAGCTGGGGGATATGATCAGCACTAATTAACTTCTTTAGCTGGGGGATATGATCAGCACTAATTAACCTCGTTAGCTGGGGGATGGGATCAGCACTAATTAACCTCGTTAGCTGGGGGATGGGATCAGCACTAGATAACTTCGTTAGCTGGGGGATATGATCAGCACTAATTAACCTCGTTAGCTGGGGGACGGGATCAGCACTAATTAACCTCGTTAGCTGGGGGATGGGATCAGCACTAGGTAACTTCGTTAGCTGGGGGATATGATCAGCACTAATTAACCTCGTTAGCTGGGGGATGGGATCAGCACTAGGTAACTTCGTTAGCTGGGGGATATGATCAGCACTAATTAACCTCGTTAGCTGGGGGATGGGACCAGCACTAATTAACCTCGTTAGCTGGGGGATGGGATCAGCACTAATTAACCTCGTTAGCTGGGGGATATGATCAGCACTAATTAACTTCGTTAGCTGGGGGATGGGATCAGCACTAATTAACCTCGTTAGCTGGGGGATATGATCAGCACTAATTAACTTCGTTAGCTGGAAATGGGATCAGCACTAATTCTGTTGGACAACTCACCAAAGTGAATTTACTTGAGTGCTCCGAGGATGTAAAAATATAAATAACGATGGACTGAGAGAGAGAGAGAGAGAGAGAGAGAATGGTTACAGGATTCTGTAAGAGGAGCATGTAAGCTCACAACTTAAGTAGGCTCCACTTTCTTGGATTGTCTGCCCCCCCCCGTCTTATCTGCAAATTCTTGACAAAATAGAGAACAGAGTAAGACAACTCATCTGGACAGATCTATCATTACAGCAGAACTTTCAACACCGGAGGATGCCGGTGGCCTCACTAATATATGTAAGGCCAATAATATCAGAGTAACACACTTGGCTCCACTTCGCGCACAGCGAGTAGACAGCTTCTACACAACAAGACGGGCAGCAGACAGCAACTGTACACTTCTCAAGAACATCGATTCATCTGAGATCATTTATTCTTAGGATGACTCGAGTCTGGAACATGTTTGAACATGGAATCTTGGTTCAGAGGATAAAGTCGCTGGAGGGCGAAACGTCTACAATAAAGATACCCAGATGTTGCACATGTGTCTTAACTTTCATGTTTGTACAGCATAATGACATCAACTGTATAAAGTCAGTTGACCAAATGAAGTTGCTGGCCCACAGATGGCTACAACTTATCTGATGTAGGTAATAGTTCTTAGCTTGTAAATAAAGGTAGGAACCCTTAACCTAGCCTTGTAAAGCCCTTCAGAAAAAAAAAAAAAAAAAAAAAAAAAAAAAAAAAAAAAAAAAAAAAAAAAAAAAAAAAAAAAAAAAAAGACAGACACAGAGAGAGAGAGAGAGAGAGAGAGAGAGAGAGAGAGAGAGAGAGAGAGAGAGAGAGAGAGAGAGAGAGAGAGAGAGAGAGAGAGAGAGAGAGAAAGAGAAAGAGAAATCCAAGACCAGCTGTGTAGTAGCACTGGACATTGCCGGCGCTTTTAACAGAATATGGTACCAAGGGCACTCAGCAGAAATGCAAGCACTAGGTGTCGTCGGCTCTGCACTATGTCTCCTCAGTGATTACTTTCAAGGTACATTTAAGAACATAAGAACATAAGAAAGAAGGAACACTGCAACAGGCCTACTGGCCTATTAGAGGCAGCTCCAATGCAGCCGCAGCAAGCAGCAACAAGGCTGCTCCTATATCTTGCCGTCCCCTGGGCCTATCCGAACTCCAGTGATGGCCAAATTTGCAAGTACTGCTGCAACAACATGCAAGTTAACTATAGTTACATAAAAACTGACGGTGACGACAACGAAATGGACTAAATATGACAGAAGAGGGACCGGCATTCAAGTACCAGACCTGCTGCCAGACGTGAACCAGACACAAGACGTTTTCCACTAAATGAAATAACTGACCTCCATATCAACTGCACCAGTGTTTAACGGGAAGACAACATGGCAGAAATCCTGATCAACTAAATCTCCAAGGAAATGCCAGGTCTGTAGGACTTTTTTCGTCAGTGCCAAACGAGGGAAAGATTTGAGCCTTTAAACATGGCTGACCGGCATTCAAACAGCAGCTACTGCCAGACGTACAACTAGCGAAGTGAAATTCTCATCTTTACTGACGTTCATCTGTTGACAGTAGCATCATATCTGTACCACCATCATATCACCTGTACCAGTGCTAACGAGAGGGAAACACAGGAGACATCGTCAAATCAACAGTATAAAACTCCAAGGTATAGGACGGTTATCCCTCAGTGCCAGTCGTGGGAAAGAAGTGAATAGGTAAATAGTCAAGGTTAATATTTTAGCAGCTGACCTATATTCAGCTGACCAGTGTACAGTGAGAGAATCATAGCAGAAAAAGCCAAATATATCTATAAACTCAAGGAAAGTCAGGTGGTGTTACTCCCCTCAGTGTTTTAAAAATGGCTGAGTCAGCAAAACAGGTCAGGAGACAACAACACGACACAACCCCCGATAAATGGAATTGAGGGGGATTTGGAAGGATAAAACCACTGATTAAACCTTTCTGGTCTACCAGAATGGAAAGGAGTTAGAAGTTAATTGGTGAAGCCAGACTGTGAAGTGAGGTGGGTAGGGGAGGGTGAATAAGGGGTTAAATGTAAGGGTGTTGTGAAGTTAAGGGAAAAGTGAGCAGTGAAGAGGGTTTTGAAGAGGTTAACTGTAAGGGTTTTGTGAAGTTAAGGGAAAAGTGAGCAGAAGAGGTCTGTAAGGGTTTTGTGAAGTTAAGGGAAAAGTGAGCAGTGAAGAGGGTTTTGAAGAGGAAATTTTACTAGTAATTCAGTGTAATTAAAGCAGATACTAAGTGTACTAGGGACTGGAAAAGAGAAATAAATATTATTGTATATGAGTAAAAGAGCGAAGAGTGAAAATGGCAGGCATTAGAGGGGTACAGGCTGCCATAATTATATTTATATTTCTTCTTCAATTCCATGAAGAAAGAAATCAGTCATGGGGGTTGGAAAAGGTGAATGGAGTAACAGCGCCCTGGACAGTAAAAGCCCAACAGTTGCCATCCTACCAGAAAAGTAAACCTCACTATCGCCGCAAGGTATGGCAACACCGCATACCCAAACAAAAACAATGGCACACAGCTCTTATTGTAGCGCTCTTAAGTGGTGATATCCAAATTAATCCAGGACCTCAAACTATTGTGCAGAGGCAAAACAGACAGATAAATGACGGCAATAATGACGGTCTAGTAGCTAGGGATGATAACCTTAACTCCATATGTAATGCATACATAGGTCAATGTGAGACAATACAGCCATTATTATCTCAAACACTACCAAACAGATGCATACACTGTACTAAAGTACGCATGAAAAACAGAAAAGGCACCTTATGTAAAATGTGTAAGGGGTGGGTGCATGATGGATGTATGTACAATTATAGCAACGGTGCCAGAATTCATTTTGTGTGTAACAAATGCACTTTGGCACAGTTACCCTTTAGCAGTGATGACATTGATTTACCTAATTTTAATACAAATGACCCATTGCCATATATTGATGATTATGATTGTTTTATGAAAACAGGCCTTCACTTTATTCATGTCAATGCAAGATCACTTCTTCCTAAATTGGCAGAGATTAGGATTCTAGCTAACAAAATTAGGGCGGCAGTTATAACCATCTCTGAATCTTGGTTGGATGATACGGTGACTGACGACGAGGTCAAAATAGAAGGTTACAATATAAAACGCTTAGATAGGAACAGAAAGGGCGGTGGAGTATGTGCCTACATTAGAAATGACTTAGCTTACAACCCAAGACCTGATTTAAATAACAATAAACTGGAGATTCTATGGTTTGAAGTGCTGCTTCCCAAGACCAAACCCATCTTAGTAGGAACTAGTTACCGCCCTCCTACCCAGGACCAGTTCTTAGAAGACTTTTCCAGAGTCTTGTCCGGAGTTGAAAGCAATTGCGAAACAATAATACTGGGCGACTTCAATATCTGTTTTCAGCAACAGAATAACGGGCTATGCAAAAGGTATAAGCAAATTCTAGGATTAAATAGCTACACCCAACTAATTAATAAACCAACCCGGATCACACAGTTCTCAGCCACCCTAATTGACCACATACTTTGCAACCGCGCTGAGAACATTAGTCAGTCAGGCGTCATTACCACAGGTCTTAGTGATCATTTCATCATTTACTGCACCAGGAAAATCACTAGGGATAGGATAGGCCTACACAGGACAATAAAAATGAGGTCAACTAGAAACTACAGTAAAGAAACACTGGTAAATAGGCTACACAATTGTGACTGGACAGAGATAACAAGTTGCACGGACGTAAACGATGCCTGGGAAAAATTCAAAACAATGTTCACTACCATTCTTAATAATATTGCACCAGTTAAAGAGGTTAGGATTAAACGAAGAACTGAACCCTGGATGACTACTGAGATATTAGATAATATGAAATTCAGAGACCAGCTGCTAAAAAGATTTAAAGCAAACAGACAGGATATTGCAGCACTAAATGAATTCCAAAGGGTGAGGAACAGAGTACAGAGGCTTATAAAAGGAGCAAAGGCAAAGCACTATTGCTCAAAAATTGAAGAATATAAGCATAACCCCAGAAAGCTCTGGCAACAACTAAAACAGTTGGGATATAGCCATAAGCCAGTAGATAGGTCTAACATAGTACTCACTATCGATAATGAGGTATGCCACGAAACATCTAAGGTGGCAAATTGCTTTAATTCCTACTACACATCTGTTGCATCAACACTAGTAAGTAAACTACCAGCTGCATCAAATACCTTTAACACAGACTCTGATAAGTTTCAAACATACTATACCAATAAAGGGGTAACCCCAAACAGTTGTCAACTAGTAAGTGTATCTCATGACTTCATTCAAAAAGAACTAAGCAGGTTAAACCCAACTAAGAGCACAGGCCCTGATAACATCCCATCTAAGTTCCTAAAAGATGGTGCTTTTGAACTGTCAATCCCTATTGCTCACATAATAAATCTATCAATCACCACTAATACCGTACCGGAGGGGTTCAAGGAGGCCAGAGTTACTCCTATCTTCAAGAAAAATAATAGGTCTGATGTAAGCAACTATAGACCTGTTAGTATACTCAGTATAATATCTAAAATTCTGGAGAGGGCGGTGTATTCTCAAGTAGTTAAGTACCTTAATGACAACAGCATTCTCCATAGCTATCAATCGGGCTTTAGAAGATCCTACTCAACCGATACCTCCCTTATTAATCTGATGGATTACCTGAGAACTGAAATGTCAAAAGGGAACCTCATAGGTATGGTAACCTTAGACCTGCAAAAGGCCTTCGATACTGTCAACCACAATATATTATGTAATAAACTTCAATCTATCGGTATAGGTTCTGTAGACTGGTTTAAGTCCTACCTTAGCAACAGGAGACAAATAGTCAAAATCAACAAAACGGAATCAGAACCCCTGCCGATAACATGTGGAGTTCCCCAAGGTAGTATTCTGGGTCCCTTACTATTCTTATGTTATGTCAATGATATGCCTATCAGTGTCAAGTGCAAACTCCTACTGTATGCAGATGACAGTGCTCTGTTAGTGACAGGTAAAGACCCACAAGATATTGCTAATGTTTTAACACTGGAACTGGAGTCCTGCAGCAAATGGTTAGTAGACAACAAACTATCATTACACCTAGGGAAAACTGAAGCCATTCTCTTTGGAACGAAACATAAACTGAGAAGGGTAAATAATTTTAATGTTCAGTGTAATGGGGAGTCCATCACTTTGGTTTCATCAGTTAAATATCTGGGAATCCCCTTTGACCCATGCATGTCAGGAGAATTGATAGGGAACAGTGTAGTAAAGAAAGCGAATGCCAGGCTGAAGTTCCTGTATAGACAAGCACAGTGTCTACCTACTGAGGCTCGCAGGACCCTATGTCTAGCCCTTATACAATGCCATATGGATTACGCTTGCTCTTCTTGGTACTCTGCCTTGACAAAAAAACTGAAAGATAGACTGCAAATCACCCAGAACAAAATCGTAAGATTCATCCTGGGGCTGGGACCAAGAGAACATGTAGGCCAGGATGAATTACAGCAGTTGGATATGCTGAATGTTGAAGACAGAGTAAAACAACTGAAGCTAAATCATGTTTATAAAATTGCTCACGAACAGTGTCCAGAATATCTTGCTGTCAATTTTGTCAAGGTTGGGAACCAAAGCAATCATAGTACTAGGGGGAGAGAGCACAACTTTGTAGTACCCACAGTCAGTGGCCAGGCTTCAAACACCTTTTATTGTACAGCAATAAAGGAATGGAACAGACTACCCACAAATGTCAAGGCCAGTCATAGCTTGAACCAGTTCAAGAAGACTGCCAAAAAGTGTCTGATGAATGAAGCAACAGAAAGGGAGGGGAATGATTTTCTATTTTTTAGCTAAAATACGTGTAAATTTTACCTTATCCCTAGTAATGACCCTCGTATTGTAGATAGTCGTAATGACCCTCGGGTAGTAGATAGTCTTAATGACCCTCGTATTGTAGATAGTCTTAATGACCCTCGTGTAGTAGATAGTCTTTTTAGTATGATAATAAGATGTTATCTTCATTATAGAATAATAAGAAAATATTATAACCTTTATATTATAATAATAAGGTAAAAGGACCCCAATGGAAATAAGTCACTCTGTCTGACTTTTTTGGGTTATCCTAGGTTCTCTACACATATGCTGCTATGTATGATAATTCTATGTAACTGTATTGTGTATACCTGAATAAATTTACTTACTTACTTACTTACTTATGCATATGCAGACGACTGTACTCTGGCATTTACTTATCCAAGAGAGGAAACTCCAGCTGCTCTAAGTTAAATCACTCACCAACTTGCAGCTGTATCAGCCTGGAGGAAACGATGACAGGTCACATTTGCTCCTGAAAAAACACAAATGATCTCTAGGGACCATGATATTAATGCTAGAGAAGAGGTAAGAATGAATTGGAGAGTGATAGCATCCGGGGATGAACTAGATATCCTTGGAATGAAATTTAACTCTAAACTGACTCTGAAGAACCACGAAGTAAATTTTGCAAACAAAGCAGACAGGAAGCTTACAGCACTTTGACGCATCTCGCATCTGCTTGACAGTAGAGGGCGCAAGATCCTGTACGAGGCACAAATACACCCACACTTTGAGTATGCTCCACTTTCTTGGATTGCTTGCCCCCCCCCATCTGATCTGTAGCTTCTTGAGAGAATAGAGAACAGAGGAAGACGACTCATCTCTCACGTGGACCCAGTCTAGATATATCTGTCCCCCCCCCCGTCTCATCTACGACTTCTGGAGAGAAGAGCGAACAAAGCAAGGAGACTACTCTTTCGTTTGGACCCAGACTGGACAGATCTATCATTTCAGCAGAGCCTTAAACACTAAAATGATGTAGTTGATCTTAGTGTTATGTACAAAGCCAATATTGGTTCCATTCCGCGGACAGCGAGAAGACAGTTTCTACACAACAAGACGGTCACAACAAGACGGTCAGCAAACAGTACTCTGACTTTATCAGAGATTGTTCATTCCTAGAAGGACTCGAGTCTGTAACATATTCATGCAACATAATATCATCGAAAATAAGGTTAGTTAACCAAATGAAATCGCTGGCCTTCAGATGGCTCCAACTTTATCCTGTTTCCTACTTATATGACTTGTATGCATAAAAAGAATTTCATATGAAGCGAGGAAGGTAACAGCTCTTAGCTTGTAAATGAAGGCAGGAACTCTTAACCTAGCTCTGTAAAAAACTCTTGAGTAAATATGAAGAGTAAGAAAGTAAGAGAGAGAGAAAGAGGGGGAGGAGGGAGGGAGAGAGAGAGATGATGATGATGGAAGAGGGTGAGAGGAGGGGAACCGAGAATGAAATGAGACTGACAGACACATAAGTCCAACTTTTGCCACAAGTGTTGAGAACACTTGTGCAGTGTGAGATGTGATTATCACCCTTCCCTGCCCCTTCCTCCCCCCCCACACAAACACACACATTCACACACGCACACAAACACACACAAATACATACACACAAACAAACAAACACTGGCTCCTCGAATTTAACCCCACCAAAAGCAAAGTTAGAAAGATCGGGGAAGGGCAAAAAAAAGAAGACCTCAGATAGGTGGCCAAAGATTGCAAACCTCACTCAAAGAAAAGGATCTTGGGGTGAGTATAATATGGAGCACATCTCCTGAGGCGCACACCAACCAGATAATTGCTGTAGCATATGGGTGGCTGGCAAACCTGAGAATAGCGTTCCGATACCTCAGTAAGGAATCGTTCAAGACCCTGTTCACCGTGTACATTAGGCCCATACTGGAGTATGCAGCACCACTATGGAACCCACACCTGGTCAAGCACGTCAAAAAATTGGAGAAAGTGCAAAGGCTTGCAACAAGACTAGTCCCGGAGCTGAGGGGTATGTCCCACGAGGAGAGGTTACGGGAAATCGACCTGATGACAATGGAGACAGGAGAGATAGGGATGACACCATAACGATATATAAAATACTGAGAAGAATTGGCAAGGTGGAAAAGGACAGAATGTTCCAGAGATGAGACACAACAACAAGGGGACACAGCAACAAGGGGTCACAGTTGGAAGTTGAAAATTCAGATGAGTCATTGGGATGTTAGGAGGCATTTCTTCAGTCATAGAGTTGTCATGAAGTGGAACAATCTGGAGAGTGATGTAGTGGAGACAGGATCCATACATAGCTTTAAGAAGAGATACCATAAAGCTCATGGAGCAGGGAGAGAGTGGAATTAGTGGCGACCAGCGAAGAGACGGGGCCAGGAGCTGTGAATTGACCTCTGCAGCTACAATTAGGTGAGTACATACACACACACACACACACACACACACACACACACACAACTCAGACCCAGAACGCAACAAACTCTCACAAAGAAATCTGTTTATTTCTCCCACTGGAGTCATCCCTTCCAGAGATTCTAAAAATATTTTTATCTTGTATTACCGATGGGAGCTTCAACGTTCGTCTTTGAGGTGGTCCATAACTTTAACTTTTCATAAAAATCCACATAAAATTTAATGGTTTCTATTTTGATCAAGGTTCAATCTGCCTGACCTCAAAACCTAGTGATATTATAATATATCTCGACCACTAGTGACATTATAATATATCTCGACCACTAGTGATATTATAATATATCTCGACCACTAGTGGTATTATAATATATCTCGACCACTAGTGATATTATAATATATCTCGACCACTAGTGGTATTATAATATATCTCGACCACTAGTGGTATTATAATATATCTCGACCACTAGTGATATTATAATATATCTCGACCACTAGTCATATTATAATATATCTCGACCACTAGTGGTATTATAATATATCTCGACCACTAGTGATATTATAATATATCTCGACCACTAGTGATATTATAATATATCTCGACCACTAGTGATATTATAATATATCTCGACCACTAGTGATATTATAATATATCTCGACCACTAGTGATATTATAATATATCTCGACCACTAGTGATATAATATATCTCGACCACTAGTAATATTATAATATATCTCGACCACTAGTGATATAATAATATATCTCGACCACTAGTAATATTATAATATATCTCGACCACTAGTGATATAATAATATATCTCGACCACTAGTGATATAATATATCTCGACCACTAGTGATATTATAATATATCTCGACCACTAGTGGTATTATAATATATCTCGACCACTAGTGATATTATAATATATCTCGACCACTAGTGATATAATATATCTCGACCACTAGTAATATTATAATATATCTCGACCACTAGTGATATAATAATATATCTCGACCACTAGTGATATAATATATCTCGACCACTAGTCATATTATAATATATCTCGACCACTAGTCATATTATAATATATCTCGACCACTAGTGATATTATAATATATCTCGACCACTAGTGATATTATAATATATCTCGACCACTAGTAATATTATAATATATCTCGACCACTAGTCAACATAATGTTTTGTATCATGAATAAATGTAAATATAGCTATAATATATCTTTTCTGACTGTACTTTATATCTTTTATCTGTCTATCTGTACGCTTTTATCTGCCTATTTTTGTTCGTTTGTCTGTGGTCTTGTCTGTCTTTATCTACTTATCATTGGTTTCTTATCAGTGACTGTCTTCCTGCAGTCTTCTCTGTCTTCTTGAATGTATCTTCTTGCCTGTCTTGTTCTTGTCTGTTTTTTTGTCCTTTTCTTGTCAGTGTATTTTCTTGTCAGTGTATTTTCTTGTCAGTGTATTTTCTTGTCAGTGTATTTTCTTGTCAGTGTATTTTCTTGTCAGTGTATTTTCTTGTCAGTGTATTTTCTTGTCAGTGTATTTTCTTGTCAGTGTATTTTCTTGTCAGTGGGTGTATTTTCTTGTACTTATCCGTCTCTTGTTGTTTAAGTCCGTGTTATGTTTGTGGCTTCCTTTCTGTATCTTCTTGTCTAGGTCTTCTCTAGGTCTTCTTATCTTGGTCTTGTCTGGGTCTTCTTCTCTGGGTCTTCTTGTCTGGGTCTTCTTGTCTGGGTCTTCTTGTCTGGGTCTTTTTTTCTGTAGGAAATTAGACACGTACAACTTCTGGGTGTCTTTACTTGTAGACGTTTCGCCATTCGGTGGTTTTATCAATACATTACATGGACATAATAGAAATATATGCAGCAAATAGTGGAAGATGAGGTAATGAGTCCCTCAGCTTAGGAGCAACTGATGAACCTGGAGCACAGACAGGAAGATTGGTGCTTATAGGATAGGATAGGACAGGATAGGATACTCCCAGATAAGACCCATGAGGGTGAAATGGAGATTTAGATAGTGGAAACGAAGCGAAGGAGAGGAATGGTTGAGAGATTAAGTGAAAGAGCCGAGGCTAGACCCAGCGCATGGCGATGGTTGGCCAGAGTAGCGGAAAAAATGCTGTTAGTTGTGTTGACTGTGAGTTCGCTATTGCAAAGAGTGATCCAGATTCAGGAGGCAAAGGACAGGCAATAGGCAGCGCCTGTACGTCATTTGCAAGGTTGCTGTTTGCTGTTTCTCGAATGCTATTGTGGACAGATGAAGAGGAATTAGGAATTGATGGCTAGAAAAATGCGTCTTATAAGGTCCACCCATGCAGAGGGCAGAACAGAAAGATGAGTTAGAAGTTAGGTATAGAGAGGAGGAGGAGGAGGAGGAGGAGGAGGAGGAGGAGGAGGAGGGGAGGAGGAGGAGGAGGAGGAGGAGGAGGAGGAGGGTTATGAAGAGGTTGTAAAAGGTTTTGAGGGTTATGTGGCCGTTTTATAATTTCGTCAAGATATGTTGTCCATGAGTATAGGCGGGTTTCCAGTCGGTCTGTCAATAAACTCTTTCCGGAAAAAGTTCAGCGCCGGGATGCCCTTACTGGAGTGTACAGACTCGCTTGTAGTGAAGTCGATCCACACCACGTCCAGTACTCAGCGCTCTGCACGGTTCTGGATTCGCTGTAGTGAAAGAGCGAGAGGTGTGCATTTGATGAGCTGCCGTATAAGAGACTTGTATAGGCGTACTTTAGTCTGTGGATGTGAGCCTTTGAGTCTATATAGTCGCCCAAGGGCTTCACTAGCCATACCTCTCTTGGTAATGATGTGTATGTGTGTGCAGTATGAGATTGGAGTCGAGGTTAACTCCAAGAACAGTAGTGTTTTTTGTTAGCGGAATGGGTGCTCTTGTAGTGGTGGTTCTGAGTTCAGAAGGTAGTGTGTGATGAATTGTTTTGAAAAGCGACAAGTTGAAGAATTGAGACACTTATGCAACATATCTGGAATGTCTTTTGCGTATAGTGTGTATAGAGTAGGAGAGAGCACAGAGCCTCGTGGTACTCCCGCCTGGAGGGTGAAGGAATCGGAGAGACAGTTTTCGAACTTAATTCTCATACTTCAGTCATCAAGGAAGTTGCAGAGTAACTTTTTGACGTCCGGAGGAAGGTCAGGAAGGTTACATAGCCACTAGGCCCGGTGGCCTGGTGGCTAAAGCTCCCGCTTCACACACGGAGGGCCCGGGTTCGATTCCCGGCGGGTGGAAACATTTCGACACGTTTCCTTACATCTGTTGTCCTGTTCACCTAGCAGCAAATAGGTACCTGGGTGTTAGTCGACTGGTGTGGGTCGCATCCTGGGGGACAAGATTAAGGACCCCAATGGAAATAAGTTAGACAGTCCTCGATGACGCACTGACTTTCTTGGGTTATCCTGGGTGGCTAATCCTCCGGGGTTAAAAATCCGAACGAAATCTTATCTTATCTTATCTTACTTGAGCCCCGCATCCCAGACAGTGTCGAAAGCTTTCTACAAGTTTTAAGCAACCAGGACTGTCGAAAATCCTTGAGACTTACTGAAATGTAGTTCAGAATGATGTTGAGGGCTGCTTGCGTCGAGCGGTGTTGGCGGTCGGTCAGGAGATGGTTTGTCTCGTTGTGAGTCCTCAGTCTTGTGTTTACTAGTCTTTCAGATGTCTTTCCGGGGGTTTCTAGTAGACTTATAGGTCTATAGTTCCTCGGGTCAGTCGGATCTTTGTGAGGTTTGGGGATAAGAGAGGCAGTTGCAGATATGAATAAGGGAGGGAAGTAGCCAGTAGCAAGGCAAGCATTATAGAGGTCAGTAAGGGTAGAAATAACAGTCAGGAAAGTGATGGAGAATATAGTGTGAAAGTCCAAAAGCATCAGGTGCTTTTGGTTGAAGACGTGAAATTAAGGATATAACAAGTGGTTGAGAGAAAGGTGTGTTGAGGAGGTGGATGGAGGTGAGAGAGGCATGTTGGATGATAGGATCAGAAGTGGTGTTGGGTCCGTGTGTAGCGACCCAGAGTTCAATATTTTGTGTATGTTGGAGTGCGGCTCGGTCTGGAAGGTGTGAGTCGAAAATGTTTTCCCAGATGTCTCTGAAGGTATGTGGGGCCTGTGCTGGGTCTGTAATGTTTATGGTGTTATGTGTTACATGCTGGAAGTGTGCCGTTTTTGGGACTCCTGTAATTTTCCGAATAAAGTTTCAGAATTTCCTGAGATCCCGTTCGCGGTGTCTCAGTAGTGTGTACGAGGGATTGCCAGTGTCTGGCTTGGTCTTCGTCCAAGCTGCGGATGATGTTATTTCTCAGTAAGGTGAGATCACACATACACGTCTAGGCTGGCTGGAGGCAAAGCGGTGACGGTAGCTGAGGAGGCGCTGCTTCGTCCTTCCAGACGGGCTAAAAGAATATCTGACTGCATTTTCAGCAGCCTGTACTCACCTAGTTGAGGTTGCGGGGGTCGAGTCCGAGCTCCTGGCCCCGCCTCTTCACTGATCGCTACTGTGTGATGGTATGTGTGTTACCTGTGTATTTACTCACAGATAACACATGTTGTGTACTGTGCGTGTGTGTGTATCTGAAATGGGTCTGTTATAATAGTTGTGCTTATATACCGAAGTCACGACGTGCAACAGAAACAGGCATTGCTAATGGTATGTGGGACTCCCCAGTGGAAGCAGGTCATGCCCAAGTGTTGGGCCAGGCGTTAGCAAGTGGTGATGCCCCATTGTATCAAGAATCCATATTTCTATTATGTGCATGTATTGTATTGATAGCCAGTGGATGGTGAACATCTACAAAGATGTTGAACATGTGTTTAATTCATCGTCTTAGCGGAATTAAATACTGTTGATATACTGCTTGACTATGTCTGCCTCCCAGTCTTTTTGTCTGTTTTCCTCTCTGTCTTGTGTGTGTGTGTGTGTGTGTGTGTGTGTGTGTGTGTGTGTGTGTGTGTGTGTGTGTGTGTGTGTGTGTGTGTGTGTGTGTGTGTGTGTGTGTGTGTTCACACTCATCATTTTTCTTATCCTTATAACAGGTATAGAAAAAGATCATAACGTTGTGTGATGTATCGCGCAGGATAATCAGATCAGTGGAAAACACAGACAATATACATCGTTATATGACGAAACTTTTCCATTGGGTAAGAGGTTATACAGTCATGTTTCAATTTAACAAATTCTGTTTGCTTTAATAATGAAAAAAGTGGAGCTAAAACAGTTAGAGGATTAATGACAAAGTGTATATTGTGCAGAGAAGGGAAGGAAGAGAAGAAGAACCAGGAAGAATAATAGCAGACGGACTAACGTGTACACAACACAGCAAAGGAAACTGAGAGATGTTATTGTGTGATCCTTAAACAAAAAATATCTGCCACGTCAGTAATAATATTTCTCCTGGCACTTGTACTCTCTCGTCCATATTACCTTAGTATGTTCATAACTTAGGTCAAGACAGGTCAAATATCCAAACAGAATGTGCTCTGTGGAACCATAGAATGTGCTCTGTGGAACCCCAGAATGTGCTCTGTGGAACCTCAGAATGTGCTCTGTGGAACCATAGAATGTGCTCTGTGGAACCATAGAATGTGATCTGTGGAACCATAGAATGTGCTCTGTGGAACCCCAGAATGTGCTCTGTGGAACCTCAGAATGTGCTCTGTGGAACCATAGAATGTGCTCTGTGGAACCATAGAATGTGATCTGTGGAACCATAGAATGTGCTCTGTGGAACCATAGAATGTGCTCTGTGGAACCTCAGAATGTGCTCTGTGGAACCATAGAATGTGCACTGTGGAACCACAGAATGTGCTCTGTGGAACCATAGAATGTGCTCTGTGGAACCATAGAATGTGCTCTGTGGAACCTCAGATTGTGCTCTGTGGAACCATAGAATGTGCTCTGTGGAACCCCAGAATGTGCTCTGTGGAACCATAGAATGTGCTCTGTGGAACCCCAGAATGTGTTCTGTGGAACCCCAGAATGCGCTCTGTGGAACAATAGAATGTGCTCTGTGGAACCATAGAATGTGCTCTGTGGAACCCCAGAATGTGCTCTGTGGAACCATAGAATGTGCTCTGTGGAACCATAGAATGTGCTCTGTGGAACCCCAGAATGTGCTCTGTGGAACCATAGAATGTGCTCTGTGGAACCCCAGAATGTGTTCTGTGGAACCATAGAATGTGCTCTGTGGAACCATAGAATGTGCTCTGTGGAACCATAGAATGTGCTCTGTGGAACCTCAGAATGTGCTCTGTGGAACCATAGAATGTGCTCTGTGGAACCCCAGAATGTGCTCTGTGGAACCTCAGAATGCGCTCTGTGGAACCTCCAGAATGTGCTCTGTGGAACCCCAGAATGTGCTCTGTGGAACCACAGAATGTGCTCTGTGGAACCATAGAATGTGCTCTGTGGAACCATAGAATGTGCTCTGTGGAACCCCAGAATGTGCTCTGTGGAACCTCAGAATGTGCTCTGTGGAACCTCAGAATGTGCTCTGTGGAACCTCAGAATGTGCTCTGTGGAACCTCAGAATGTGTTCTGTAGAACCCCAGAATGTGCTCTGTGGAACCCCAGAATGTGCTCTGTGGAACCTCAGAATGTGCCCTGTGGAACCTCAGAATGTGCTCTGTGGAACCTCAGAATGTGCTCTGTAGAACCCCAGTATGTGCTCTGTGGAACCCCAGAATGTGCTCTGTGGAACCCCAGAATGTGCTCTGTGGAACCCCAGAATGTGCTCTGTGGAACTCCAGAATGTGCTCTGTGAAACCCCAGTATGCGCTCTGTGGAACCCCAGAATGTGCTCTGTGGAACCCCAGAATGTGCTCTGTAGAACCCCAGTATGTGCTCTGTGGAACTCCAGTATGTGCTTTGTGGAACCCCAGTATATGCTCTGTGGAACCCCAGTATGTGCTCTGTGGAACCCCAGTATGTGCTCTGTGGAACCCCAGTATGTGCTCTGTGGAACCCCAGTATGTGCTCTGTGGAACTCCAGTATGTGCTCTGTGGAACCCCAGTATGTGCTCTGTGGAACCCCAGTATGTGCTCTGTGGAACCCCAGTATGCTCTGTAGAACCCCAGTATGTGCTCTGTGGAACACCAGTATGTGCTCTGTGGAACCCCAGTATGTGCTCTGTGGAACCCCAGTATGTGCTCTGTGGAACCCCAGTATGTGCTCTGTGGAACCCCAGTATGTGCTCTGTGGAACCCCAGTATGTGCTCTGTGGAACCCCAGTATTTGCTCTGTGGAACCCCAGTATGTGCTCTGTGGAACCCCAGTATGTGCTCTGTGGAACCCCAATATGTGCTCTGTGGAACCCCAGTATGTGCTCTGTGGAACCCCAGTATGTGCTCTGTAGAACCCAGTATGTGCTCTGTGGAACCCCAGTATGTGCTCTGTGGAACCCCAGTATGTGCTCTGTGGAAACCCAGTATGTGCTCTGTGGAAATCCAGTATGTGCTCTTTGGAACCCCAGTATGTGCTCTGTGGAACCCCAGTATGTGCTCTGTGGAACCCCAGTATGTGTTCTGTGGAACCCCAGTATGTGCTCTGTGGAACCCCAGTATGTGCTCCGTGGAACCCCAGTATGTGCTCTGTGGAACCCCAGTATGTGCTCTGTGGAACCCCAGTATGTGTTCTGTGGAACCCCAGTATGTGCTCTCTGGAACCCCAGTATGTGTTCTGTGGAACCCCAGTATGTGCTCTGTGGAACCCCAGTATGTGCTCTGTGGAACCCCAGTATGTGCTCTGTGGAACCCCAGTATGTGCTCTGTGGAACCCCAGTATGTGTTCTGTGGAACCCCAGTATGTGCTCTGTGGAACCCCAGTATGTGCTCTGTGGAACCCCAGTATGTGCTCTGTGGTACCCCAGTATGTGCTCTGTGGAACCCCAGTATGTGCTCTGTGGAACCCCAGCATGTGCTCTGTGGAACCCCAGTATGTGTTCTGTGGAACCCCAGTATGTGCTCTGTGGAACCTCAGTATGTGCTCTGTGGAACCCCAGTAGGTGCTCTGTGGAACCCCAGTATGTGCTCTGTGGAACCCCAGTATGTGCTCTGTGGAACCCCAGTATGTGCTCTGTAGAACCCCAGTATGTGCTCTGTGGAACCCCAGTATGTGCTCTGTGGAACCCGAGTATGTGCTCTGTGGAACCAGAGTATGTGCTCTGTGGAACCCCAGTATGTGCTGTGGAACCCCAGTATGTACTCTGTGGAACCCCAGTATGTGCTGTGGAACCCCAGTATGTGCTCTGTGGAACCCCAGTATGTGCTGTGGAACCCCAGTATGTACTCTGTGGAACCCCAGTATGTGCTGTGGAACCCCAGTATGTACTCTGTGGAACCCCAGTATGTACTCTGTGGAACCCCAGTATGTGTTCTGTGGAACCCCAGTATGTACTCTGTGGAACCCCAGTATGTACTCTGTGGAACCCCAGTATGTACTCTGTGGAACCCCAGTATGTGCTCTGTGGAACCCCAGTATGTGCTCTGTGGAACCCCAGTATGTGCTCTGTGGAACCCCAGTATGTGCTCTGTGGAACTCCAGTATGTACTCTGTGGAACCCCAGTATGTGCTCTGTGGAACCCCAGTATGTGCTCTGTGGAACCCCAGTATGTACTCTGTGGAACTCCAGTATGTACTCTGTGGAACCCCAGTATGTGCTCTGTGGAACTCCAGTATGTACTCTGTGGAACCCCAGTATGTGCTCTGTGGAACCCCAGTATGTGCTCTGTGGAACCCCAGTATGTGCTCTGTGGAACCCGAGTATGTGCTCTGTGGAACCCCAGTATGTGCTCTGTGGAACCCCAGTATGTGCTCTGTGGAACCCCAGTATGTGCTCTGTGGAACCCGAGTATGTGCTCTGTGGAACCCCAGTATGTGCTCTGTGGAACTCCAGTATGTACTCTGTGGAACCCCAGTATGTGCTCTGTGGAACCCCAGTATGTGCTCTGTGGAACCCCAGTATGTGCTCTGTGGAACCCGAGTATGTGCTCTGTGGAACCCCAGTATGTGCTCTGTGGAACTCCAGTATGTACTCTGTGGAACCCCAGTATGTGCTCTGTGGAACCCCAGTATGTGCTCTGTGGAACCCCAGTATGTGCTCTGTGGAACCCGAGTATGTGCTCTGTGGAACCCCAGTATGTGCTCTGTGGAACCCCAGTATGTGCTCTGTGGAACCCCAGTATGTGCTCTGTGGAACCCGAGTATGTGCTCTGTGGAACCCCAGTATGTACTCTGTGGAACCCCAGTATGTGCTCTGTGGAACCCCAGTATGTGCTCTGTGGAACCCCAGTATGTGCTCTGTGGAACTCCAGTATGTACTCTGTGGAACCCCAGTATGTGCTCTGTGGAACCCCAGTATGTGCTCTGTGGAACCCCAGTATGTGCTCTGTGGAACCCGAGTATGTGCTCTGTGGAACCCCAGTATGTGCTCTGTGGAACCCCAGTATGTGCTCTGTGGAACCCGAGTATGTGCTCTGTGGAACCCCAGTATGTGCTCTGTGGAACCCCAGTATGTGCTCTGTGGAACCCCAGTATGTGCTCTGTGGAACCCCAGTATGTGCTCTGTGGAACCCGAGTATGTGCTCTGTGGAACCCGAGTATGTGCTCTGTGGAACCCCAGTATGTGCTCTGTGGAACCCGAGTATGTGCTCTGTGGAACCCCAGTATGTGCTCTGTGGAACCCCAGTATGTGCTCTGTGGAACCCCAGTATGTGCTCTGTGGAACCCCAGTATGTGCTCTGTGGAACCCGAGTATGTGCTCTGTGGAACCCCAGTATGTGCTCTGTGGAACCCCAGTATGTGCTCTGTGGAACCCCAGTATGTACTCTGTGGAACCCGAGTATGTGCTCTGTGGAACCCCAGTATGTGCTCTGTGGAACCCCAGTATGTGCTCTGTGGAACCCCAGTATGTGCTGTGGAACCCCAGTATGTGCTCTGTGGAACCCCAGTATGTGCTCTGTGGAACTCCAGTATGTGCTCTGTGGAACCCCAGTATGTGCTCTGTGGAACCCCAGTATGTGCTCTGTGGAACCCCAGTATGTGCTCTGTGGAACCCCAGTATGTGCTCTGTGGAACCCCAGTATGTGCTCTGTGGAACCCAAGTATGTGCTGTGGAACCCCAGTATGTGCTGTGGAACCCCAGTATGTGCTGTGGAACCCCAGTATGTGCTGTGGAACCCCAGTATGTGCTCTGTGGAACCCCAGTATGTGCTGTGGAACCCCAGTATGTGCTCTATGGAACCCCAGTATGTGCTCTGTGGAACCTCAGTATGTGCTGTGGAACCCCAGTATGTGCTCTGTGGAACCCCAGTATGTGCTGTGGAACCCCAGTATGTGCTCTATGGAACCCCAGTATGTGCTCTGTGGAACCCCAGTATGTGCTGTGGAACCCCAGTATGTGCTCTGTGGAACCCCAGTATGTGCTGTGGAACCCCAGTATGTGCTCTGGAACCCCAGTATGTGCTGTGGAACCCCAGTATGTGTTGTGGAACCCCAGTATGTGCTGTAACCCCAGTATGTGCTCTATGGAACCCCAGTATGTGCTGTGGAACCCCAGTATGTGCTCTGTGGAACCCCAGTATGTGCTGTGGAACCCCAGTATGTGCTCTATGGAACCCCAGTATGTGCTCTGTGGAACCTCAGTATGTGCTGTGGAACCCCAGTATGTGCTCTGTGGAACCCCAGTATGTGCTGTGGAACCCCAGTATGTGCTCTATGGAACCCCAGTATGTGCTCTGTGGAACCCCAGTATGTGCTGTGGAACCCCAGTATGTGCTCTGTGGAACCCCAGTATGTGCTGTGGAACCCCAGTATGTGCTCTGGAACCCCAGTATGTGCTGTGGAACCCCAGTATGTGCTGTGGAACCCCAGTATGTGCTCTGGAACCCCAGTATGTGCTCTGGAACCCCAGTATGTGCTCTATGGAACCCCAGTATGTGCTCTGTGGAACCCCAGTATGTGCTGTGGAACCCCAGTATGTGCTCTGTGGAACCCCAGTATGTGCTGTGGAACCCCAGTATGTGCTCTATGGAACCCCAGTATGTGCTCTGTGGAACCCCAGTATGTGCTGTGGAACCCCAGTATGTGCTCTGTGGAACCCCAGAATGTGCTGTGGAACCCCAGTATGTGCTCTATGGAACCCCAGTATGTGCTCTGTGGAACCCCAGTATGTGCTCTGTGGAACCCCAGTATGTGCTCTGTGGAACCCCAGTATGTGCTGTGGAACCCCAGTATGTGCTCTATGGAACCCCAGTATGTGCTCTGTGGAACCCCAGTATGTGCTCTGTGGAACCCCAGTATGTGCTCTGTGGAACCCCAGTATGTGCTGTGGAACCCCAGTATGTGCTGTGGAACCCCAGTATGTGCTGTGGAACACACAAGACAAGAATATAATATACTCGAAAATCCTGTCCCGAATCTATTACATCTTGCTGTTGTAATGAATGAGCGAAACATCGTGAAAATCACTGAGCTGTTTGCGATGTTTTCTTTTCCTCAGAACCAGACAGACATAAGAGGAATGGAGACAGACACGACATTGTAGAGGTGTGAGGTCAGGTCATTGTAGTGGTGCAAGGTTAGGAGGTCATTGTAGTGGTGCAAGGTCAGGATGTCATTGTAGTGGTGCAAAGTTAGGAGGTCATTGTAGTGGTGCAAGGTTAGGTCATTGTAGTGGTGCAAGGTCAGGAGGTCATTGTAGAGGTGTGAGGTCAGGTCTATCTGTACGCTTTTATCTGCCTATTTTTGTTCGTTTGTCTGTGGTCTTGTCTGTCTTTATCTACTTATCATTGGTTTCTTATCAGTGACTGTCTTCCTGCAGTCTTCTCTGTCTTCTTGAATGTATCTTCTTGCCTGTCTTGTTCTTGTCTGTTTTTTTGTCCTTTTCTTGTCAGTGTATTTTCTTGTCAGTGTATTTTCTTGTCAGTGTATTTTCTTGTCAGTGTATTTTCTTGTCAGTGTACTTTCTTGTCAGTGTATTTTCTTGTCAGTGTATTTTCTTGTCAGTGTATTTTCTTGTCAGTGGGTGTATTTTCTTGTACTTATCCGTCTCTTGTTGTTTAAGTCCGTGTTATGTTTGTGGCTTCCTTTCTGTATCTTCTTGTCTAGGTCTTCTCTAGGTCTTCTTATCTTGGTCTTGTCTGGGTCTTCTTCTCTGGGTCTTCTTGTCTGGGTCTTCTTGTCTGGGTCTTCTTGTCTGGGTCTTTTTTTCTGTAGGAAATTAGACACGTACAACTTCTGGGTGTCTTTACTTGTAGACGTTTCGCCATTCGGTGGTTTTATCAATACATTACATGGACATAATAGAAATATATGCAGCAAATAGTGGAAGATGAGGTAATGAGTCCCTCAGCTTAGGAGCAACTGATGAACCTGGAGCACAGACAGGAAGATTGGTGCTTATAGGATAGGATAGGACAGGATAGGATACTCCCAGATAAGACCCATGAGGGTGAAATGGAGATTTAGATAGTGGAAACGAAGCGAAGGAGAGGAATGGTTGAGAGATTAAGTGAAAGAGCCGAGGCTAGACCCAGCGCATGGCGATGATTGGCCAGAGTAGCGGAAAAAATGCTGTTAGTTGTGTTGACTGTGAGTTCGCTATTGCAAAGAGTGATCCAGATTCAGGAGGCAAAGGACAGGCAATAGGCAGCGCCTGTACGTCATTTGCAAGGTTGCTGTTTGCTGTTTCTCGAATGCTATTGTGGACAGATGAAGAGGAATTAGGAATTGATGGCTAGAAAAATGCGTCTTATAAGGTCCACCCATGCAGAGGGCAGGTCAGAAAGATTAGTTAGAGTCTAGGTATAGAGAGGAGGAGGAGGAGGAGGAGGAGGAGGAGGAGGAGGAGGAGGAGGAGGAGGAGGAGGGTTATGAAGAGGTTGTAAAAGGTTTTGAGGGTTATGTGGCCGTTTTATAATTTCGTCAAGATATGTTGTCCATGAGTATAGGCGGGTTTCCAGTCGGTCTGTCAATAAACTCTTTCCGGAAAAAGTTCAGCGCCGGGATGCCCTTACTGGAGTGTACAGACTCGCTTGTAGTGAAGTCGATCCACACCACGTCCAGTACTCAGCGCTCTGCACGGTTCTGGATTCGCTGTAGTGAAAGAGCGAGAGGTGTGCATTTGATGAGCTGCCGTATAAGAGACTTGTATAGGCGTACTTTAGTCTGTGGATGTGAGCCTTTGAGTCTATATAGTCGCCCAAGGGCTTCACTAGCCATACCTCTCTTGGTAATGATGTGTATGTGTGTGCAGTATGAGATTGGAGTCGAGGTTAACTCCAAGAACAGTAGTGTTTTTTGTTAGCGGAATGGGTGCTCTTGTAGTGGTGGTTCTGAGTTCAGAAGGTAGTGTGTGATGAATTGTTTTGAAAAGCGACAAGTTGAAGAATTGAGACACTTATGCAACATATCTGGAATGTCTTTTGCGTATAGTGTGTATAGAGTAGGAGAGAGCACAGAGCCTCGTGGTACTCCCGCCTGGAGGGTGAAGGAATCGGAGAGACAGTTTTCGAACTTAATTCTCATACTTCAGTCATCAAGGAAGTTGCAGAGTAACTTTTTGACGTCCGGAGGAAGGTCAGGAAGGTTACATAGCCACTAGGCCCGGTGGCCTGGTGGCTAAAGCTCCCGCTTCACACACGGAGGGCCCGGGTTCGATTCCCGGCGGGTGGAAACATTTCGACACGTTTCCTTACATCTGTTGTCCTGTTCACCTAGCAGCAAATAGGTACCTGGGTGTTAGTCGACTGGTGTGGGTCGCATCCTGGGGGACAAGATTAAGGACCCCAATGGAAATAAGTTAGACAGTCCTCGATGACGCACTGACTTTCTTGGGTTATCCTGGGTGGCTAATCCTCCGGGGTTAAAAATCCGAACGAAATCTTATCTTATCTTATCTTACTTGAGCCCCGCATCCCAGACAGTGTCGAAAGCTTTCTACAAGTTTTAAGCAACCAGGACTGTCGAAAATCCTTGAGACTTACTGAAATGTAGTTCAGAATGATGTTGAGGGCTGCTTGCGTCGAGCGGTGTTGGCGGTCGGTCAGGAGATGGTTTGTCTCGTTGTGAGTCCTCAGTCTTGTGTTTACTAGTCTTTCAGATGTCTTTCCGGGGGTTTCTAGTAGACTTATAGGTCTATAGTTCCTCGGGTCAGTCGGATCTTTGTGAGGTTTGGGGATAAGAGAGGCAGTTGCAGATATGAATAAGGGAGGGAAGTAGCCAGTAGCAAGGCAAGCATTATAGAGGTCAGTAAGGGTAGAAATAACAGTCAGGAAAGTGATGGAGAATATAGTGTGAAAGTCCAAAAGCATCAGGTGCTTTTGGTTGAAGACGTGAAATTAAGGATATAACAAGTGGTTGAGAGAAAGGTGTGTTGAGGAGGTGGATGGAGGTGAGAGAGGCATGTTGGATGATAGGATCAGAAGTGGTGTTGGGTCCGTGTGTAGCGACCCAGAGTTCAATATTTTGTGTATGTTGGAGTGCGGCTCGGTCTGGAAGGTGTGAGTCGAAAATGTTTTCCCAGATGTCTCTGAAGGTATGTGGGGCCTGTGCTGGGTCTGTAATGTTTATGGTGTTATGTGTTACATGCTGGAAGTGTGCCGTTTTTGGGACTCCTGTAATTTTCCGAATAAAGTTTCAGAATTTCCTGAGATCCCGTTCGCGGTGTCTCAGTAGTGTGTACGAGGGATTGCCAGTGTCTGGCTTGGTCTTCGTCCAAGCTGCGGATGATGTTATTTCTCAGTAAGGTGAGATCACACATACACGTCTAGGCTGGCTGGAGGCAAAGCGGTGACGGTAGCTGAGGAGGCGCTGCTTCGTCCTTCCAGACGGGCTAAAAGAATATCTGACTGCATTTTCAGCAGCCTGTACTCACCTAGTTGAGGTTGCGGGGGTCGAGTCCGAGCTCCTGGCCCCGCCTCTTCACTGATCGCTACTGTGTGATGGTATGTGTGTTACCTGTGTATTTACTCACAGATAACACATGTTGTGTACTGTGCGTGTGTGTGTATCTGAAATGGGTCTGTTATAATAGTTGTGCTTATATACCGAAGTCACGACGTGCAACAGAAACAGGCATTGCTAATGGTATGTGGGACTCCCCAGTGGAAGCAGGTCATGCCCAAGTGTTGGGCCAGGCGTTAGCAAGTGGTGATGCCCCATTGTATCAAGAATCCATATTTCTATTATGTGCATGTATTGTATTGATAGCCAGTGGATGGTGAACATCTACAAAGATGTTGAACATGTGTTTAATTCATCGTCTTAGCGGAATTAAATACTGTTGATATACTGCTTGACTATGTCTGCCTCCCAGTCTTTTTGTCTGTTTTCCTCTCTGTCTTGTGTGTGTGTGTGTGTGTGTGTGTGTGTGTGTGTGTGTGTGTGTGTGTGTGTGTGTGTGTGTGTGTGTGTGTGTGTGTGTGTGTGTGTGTGTTTCACACTCATCATTTTTCTTATCCTTACAACAGGTATAGAAAAAGATCATAACGTTGTGTGATGTATCGCGCAGGATAATCAGATCAGTGGAAAACACAGACAATATACATCGTTATATGACGAAACTTTTCCATTGGGTAAGAGGTTATACAGTCATGTTTCAATTTAACAAATTCTGTTTGCTTTAATAATGAAAAAAGTGGAGCTAAAACAGTTAGAGGATTAATGACAAAGTGTATATTGTGCAGAGAAGGGAAGGAAGAGAAGAAGAACCAGGAAGAATAATAGCAGACGGACTAACGTGTACACAACACAGCAAAGGAAACTGAGAGATGTTATTGTGTGATCCTTAAACAAAAAATATCTGCCACGTCAGTAATAATATTTCTCCTGGCACTTGTACTCTCTCGTCCATATTACCTTAGTATGTTCATAACTTAGGTCAAGACAGGTCAAATATCCAAACAGAATGTGCTCTGTGGAACCATAGAATGTGCTCTGTGGAACCCCAGAATGTGCTCTGTGGAACCTCAGAATGTGCTCTGTGGAACCATAGAATGTGCTCTGTGGAACCATAGAATGTGATCTGTGGAACCATAGAATGTGCTCTGTGGAACCCCAGAATGTGCTCTGTGGAACCTCAGAATGTGCTCTGTGGAACCATAGAATGTGCTCTGTGGAACCATAGAATGTGATCTGTGGAACCATAGAATGTGCTCTGTGGAACCATAGAATGTGCTCTGTGGAACCTCAGAATGTGCTCTGTGGAACCATAGAATGTGCACTGTGGAACCACAGAATGTGCTCTGTGGAACCATAGAATGTGCTCTGTGGAACCATAGAATGTGCTCTGTGGAACCTCAGATTGTGCTCTGTGGAACCATAGAATGTGCTCTGTGGAACCCCAGAATGTGCTCTGTGGAACCATAGAATGTGCTCTGTGGAACCCCAGAATGTGTTCTGTGGAACCCCAGAATGCGCTCTGTGGAACCATAGAATGTGCTCTGTGGAACCATAGAATGTGCTCTGTGGAACCCCAGAATGTGCTCTGTGGAACCATAGAATGTGCTCTGTGGAACCATAGAATGTGCTCTGTGGAACCCCAGAATGTGCTCTGTGGAACCATAGAATGTGCTCTGTGGAACCCCAGAATGTGTTCTGTGGAACCATAGAATGTGCTCTGTGGAACCATAGAATGTGCTCTGTGGAACCATAGAATGTGCTCTGTGGAACCTCAGAATGTGCTCTGTGGAACCATAGAATGTGCTCTGTGGAACCCCAGAATGTGCTCTGTGGAACCTCAGAATGCGCTCTGTGGAACCTCCAGAATGTGCTCTGTGGAACCCCAGAATGTGCTCTGTGGAACCACAGAATGTGCTCTGTGGAACCATAGAATGTGCTCTGTGGAACCATAGAATGTGCTCTGTGGAACCCCAGAATGTGCTCTGTGGAACCTCAGAATGTGCTCTGTGGAACCTCAGAATGTGCTCTGTGGAACCTCAGAATGTGCTCTGTGGAACCTCAGAATGTGTTCTGTAGAACCCCAGAATGTGCTCTGTGGAACCCCAGAATGTGCTCTGTGGAACCTCAGAATGTGCCCTGTGGAACCTCAGAATGTGCTCTGTGGAACCTCAGAATGTGCTCTGTAGAACCCCAGTATGTGCTCTGTGGAACCCCAGAATGTGCTCTGTGGAACCCCAGAATGTGCTCTGTGGAACCCCAGAATGTGCTCTGTGGAACTCCAGAATGTGCTCTGTGAAACCCCAGTATGCGCTCTGTGGAACCCCAGAATGTGCTCTGTGGAACCCCAGAATGTGCTCTGTAGAACCCCAGTATGTGCTCTGTGGAACTCCAGTATGTGCTTTGTGGAACCCCAGTATATGCTCTGTGGAACCCCAGTATGTGCTCTGTGGAACCCCAGTATGTGCTCTGTGGAACCCCAGTATGTGCTCTGTGGAACCCCAGTATGTGCTCTGTGGAACTCCAGTATGTGCTCTGTGGAACCCCAGTATGTGCTCTGTGGAACCCCAGTATGTGCTCTGTGGAACCCCAGTATGCTCTGTAGAACCCCAGTATGTGCTCTGTGGAACAC
The DNA here is from genome assembly GCF_038502225.1 of Cherax quadricarinatus. Lineage (NCBI taxonomy): Eukaryota > Metazoa > Arthropoda > Malacostraca > Decapoda > Parastacidae > Cherax > Cherax quadricarinatus. The sequence continues at coordinate 23,820,316 of NC_091340.1, read as the reverse complement.
CAGTATGTGCTCTGTGGAACCCCAGTATGTGCTCTGTGGAACCCCAGTATGTGCTCTGTGGAACCCCAGTATGTGCTCTGTGGAACCCCAGTATGTGCTCTGTGGAACCCCAGTATGTGCTCTGTGGAACCCCAGTATTTGCTCTGTGGAACCCCAGTATGTGCTCTGTGGAACCCCAGTATGTGCTCTGTGGAACCCCAATATGTGCTCTGTGGAACCCCAGTATGTGCTCTGTGGAACCCCAGTATGTGCTCTGTAGAACCCAGTATGTGCTCTGTGGAACCCCAGTATGTGCTCTGTGGAACCCCAGTATGTGCTCTGTGGAAACCCAGTATGTGCTCTGTGGAAATCCAGTATGTGCTCTTTGGAACCCCAGTATGTGCTCTGTGGAACCCCAGTATGTGCTCTGTGGAACCCCAGTATGTGTTCTGTGGAACCCCAGTATGTGCTCTGTGGAACCCCAGTATGTGCTCCGTGGAACCCCAGTATGTGCTCTGTGGAACCCCAGTATGTGCTCTGTGGAACCCCAGTATGTGTTCTGTGGAACCCCAGTATGTGCTCTCTGGAACCCCAGTATGTGTTCTGTGGAACCCCAGTATGTGCTCTGTGGAACCCCAGTATGTGCTCTGTGGAACCCCAGTATGTGCTCTGTGGAACCCCAGTATGTGCTCTGTGGAACCCCAGTATGTGTTCTGTGGAACCCCAGTATGTGCTCTGTGGAACCCCAGTATGTGCTCTGTGGAACCCCAGTATGTGCTCTGTGGTACCCCAGTATGTGCTCTGTGGAACCCCAGTATGTGCTCTGTGGAACCCCAGCATGTGCTCTGTGGAACCCCAGTATGTGTTCTGTGGAACCCCAGTATGTGCTCTGTGGAACCCCAGTATGTGCTCTGTGGAACCCCAGTAGGTGCTCTGTGGAACCCCAGTATGTGCTCTGTGGAACCCCAGTATGTGCTCTGTGGAACCCCAGTATGTGCTCTGTAGAACCCCAGTATGTGCTCTGTGGAACCCCAGTATGTGCTCTGTGGAACCCGAGTATGTGCTCTGTGGAACCAGAGTATGTGCTCTGTGGAACCCCAGTATGTGCTGTGGAACCCCAGTATGTACTCTGTGGAACCCCAGTATGTGCTGTGGAACCCCAGTATGTGCTCTGTGGAACCCCAGTATGTGCTGTGGAACCCCAGTATGTACTCTGTGGAACCCCAGTATGTGCTGTGGAACCCCAGTATGTACTCTGTGGAACCCCAGTATGTACTCTGTGGAACCCCAGTATGTGTTCTGTGGAACCCCAGTATGTACTCTGTGGAACCCCAGTATGTACTCTGTGGAACCCCAGTATGTACTCTGTGGAACCCCAGTATGTGCTCTGTGGAACCCCAGTATGTGCTCTGTGGAACCCCAGTATGTGCTCTGTGGAACCCCAGTATGTGCTCTGTGGAACTCCAGTATGTACTCTGTGGAACCCCAGTATGTGCTCTGTGGAACCCCAGTATGTGCTCTGTGGAACCCCAGTATGTACTCTGTGGAACTCCAGTATGTACTCTGTGGAACCCCAGTATGTGCTCTGTGGAACTCCAGTATGTACTCTGTGGAACCCCAGTATGTGCTCTGTGGAACCCCAGTATGTGCTCTGTGGAACCCCAGTATGTGCTCTGTGGAACCCGAGTATGTGCTCTGTGGAACCCCAGTATGTGCTCTGTGGAACCCCAGTATGTGCTCTGTGGAACCCCAGTATGTGCTCTGTGGAACCCCAGTATGTGCTCTGTGGAACCCCAGTATGTGCTCTGTGGAACTCCAGTATGTACTCTGTGGAACCCCAGTATGTGCTCTGTGGAACCCCAGTATGTGCTCTGTGGAACCCCAGTATGTGCTCTGTGGAACCCCAGTATGTGCTCTGTGGAACCCCAGTATGTGCTCTGTGGAACTCTGTGGAACCCCAGTATGTGCTCTGCGGAACCCCAGTATGTGCTCTGTGGAACCCCAGTATGTACTCTGTGGAACCCCAGTATGTGCTCTGTGGAACCCCAGTATGTGCTCTGTGGAACCCCAGTATGTGCTCTGTGGAACCCCAGTATGTACTCTGTGGAACCCCAGTATGTACTCTGTGGAACCCCAGTATGTACTCTGTGGAACCCCAGTATGTACTCTGTGGAACCCCAGTATGTACTCTGTGGAACCCCAGTATGTGCTCTGTGGAACCCCAGTATGTGCTCTGTGGAACCCCAGTATGTGCTCTGTGGAACCCCAGTATGTGCTCTGTGGAACCCCAGTATGTGCTCTGTGGAACCCCAGTATGTGCTCTGTGGAACCCCAGTATGTGCTCTGTGGAACCCCAGTATGTGCTCTGTGGAACCCCAGTATGTGCTCTGTGGAACCCCAGTATGTGCTCTGTGGAACCCCAGTATGTGCTCTGTGGAACCCCAGTATGTGCTCTGTGGAACCCCAGTATGTGCTCTGTGGAACCCCAGTATGTGCTCTGTGGAACCCCTCTGTGGAGTATGTGCTCTGTGGAACCCCAGTATGTGCTCTGTGGAACCCCAGTATGTGCTCTGTGGAACCCCAGTATGTGCTCTGTGGAACCCCAGTATGTGCTCTGTGGAACCCCAGTATGTGCTCTGTGGAACCCCAGTATGTGCTCTGTGGAACCCCAGTATGTGCTCTGTGGAACCCCAGTATGTGCTCTGTGGAACCCCAGTATGTGCTCTGTGGAACCCCAGTATGTACTCTGTGGAACCCCAGTATGTGCTCTGTGGAACCCCAGTATGTGCTCTGTGGAACCCCAGTATGTACTCTGTGGAACCCCAGTATGTGCTCTGTGGAACCCCAGTATGTGCTCTGTGGAACCCCAGTATGTGCTCTGTGGAACCCCAGTATGTGCTCTGTGGAACCCCAGTATGTGCTCTGTGGAACCCCAGTATGTGCTCTGTGGAACCCCAGTATGTGCTCTGTGGAACCCCAGTATGTACTCTGTGGAACCCCAGTATGTGCTCTGGAACCCCAGTATGTACTCTGTGGAACCCCAGTATGTGCTCTGTGGAACCCCAGTATGTGCTCTGTGGAACCCCAGTATGTGCTCTGTGGAACCCCAGTATGTGCTCTGTGGAACCCCAGTATGTGCTGTGGGAACCCCAGTATGTGCTCTGTGGAACCCCAGTATGTGCTCTGTGGAACCCCAGTATGTGCTCTGTGGAACCCCAGTATGTGCTCTGTGGAACCCCAGTATGTGCTCTGTGGAACCCCAGTATGTGCTCTGTGGAACCCCAGTATGTGCTGTGGAACCCCAGTATGTGCTCTGTGGAACCCCAGTATGTGCTGTGGAACCCCAGTATGTGCTCTGGGAACCCCAGTATGTGCTCTGTGGAACCCCAGTATGTGCTGTGGAACCCCAGTATGTGCTCTGGAACCCCTTTATGTGCTGTGGAACCCCAGTATGTGCTCTGGAACCCCAGTATGTGCTCTGGAACCCCAGTATGTGCTCTGGAACCCCAGTATGTGCTCTGGAACCCCAGTATGTGCTCTGGAACCCCAGTATGTGCTGTGGAACCCCAGTATGTGCTCTATGGAACCCCAGTATGTGCTCTGTATGTGCTCTGGAACCCCAGTATGTGCTCTGGAACCCCAGTATGTGCTGTGGAACCCCAGTATGTGCTGTGGAACCCCAGTATGTGCTCTGGAACCCCAGTATGTGCTCTGGAACCCCAGTATGTGCTCTGGAACCCCAGTATGTGCTCTGGAACCCCAGTATGTGCTGTGGAACCCCAGTATGTGCTCTGGAACCCCAGTATGTGCTCTGGAACCCCAGTATGTGCTGTGGAACCCCAGTATGTGCTCTGGAACCCCAGTATGTGCTCTCTGGAACCCCAGTATGTGCTGTGGAACCCCAGTATGTGCTGTGGAACCCCAGTATGTGCTCTGGAACCCCAGTATGTGCTCTGGAACCCCAGTATGTGCTCTGGAACCCCAGTATGTGCTGTGGAACCCCAGTATGTGCTCTGGAACCCCAGTATGTGCTCTGGAACCCCAGTATGTGCTCTGGAACCCCAGTATGTGCTCTGGAACCCCAGTATGTGCTCTGGAACCCCAGTATGTGCTCTGGAACCCCAGTATGTGCTGTGGAACCCCAGTATGTGCTCTGGAACCCCAGTATGTGCTCTGGAACCCCAGTATGTGCTCTGGAACCCCAGTATGTGCTGTGGAACCCCAGTATGTGCTCTGTATGTGCTCTGGAACCCCAGTATGTGCTCTGTGGAACCCCAGTATGTGCTCTGGAACCCCAGTATGTGCTCTGGAACCCCAGTATGTGCTCTGGAACCCCAGTATGTGCTCTGGAACCCCAGTATGTGCTCTGGAACCCCAGTATGTGCTGTGGAACCCCAGTATGTGCTCTGGAACCCCAGTATGTGCTCTGGAACCCCAGTATGTGCTCTGGAACCCCAGTATGTGCTGTGGAACCCCAGTATGTGCTCTGGAACCCCAGTATGTGCTCTGGAACCCCAGTATGTGCTCTGGAACCCCAGTATGTGCTCTGGAACCCCAGTATGTGCTCTGGAACCCCAGTATGTGCTCTGGAACCCCAGTATGTGCTGTGGAACCCCAGTATGTGCTCTGGAACCCCAGTATGTGCTCTGTGGAACACACAAGACAAGAATATAATATACTTGAAAATCCTGTCCCGAATCTATTACATCTTGCTGTTGTAATGAATGAGCGAAACATCGTGAAAATCACTGAGCTGTTTGCGATGTTTTCTTTTCCTCAGAACCAGACAGACATAAGAGGAATGGAGACAGACACGACATTGTAGAGGTGTGAGGTCAGTAGGTCATTGTAGTGGTGCAAGGTTAGGAGGTCATTGTAGTGGTGCAAGGTTAGGAGGTCATTGTAGTGGTGCAAGGTCAGGAGGTCATTGTAGTGGTGCAAGGTTAGGAGGTCATTGTAGTGGTGCAAGGTCAGGAGGTCATTGTAGTGGTGCAAAGATATTAGGTCATTGTAGTGGTGCAAGGTTAGGTCATTGTAGTGGTGCAAGGTCAGGAGGTCATTGTAGTGGTGCAAAGGTAGGAGGTCATTGTAGTGGTGCAAGGTTAGGTCATTGTAGTGGTGCAAGGTCAGGAGGTCATTGTAGTGGTGCAAAGATAGGAGGTCATTGTAGTGGTGCAAGGTTAGGTCATTGTAGTGGTGCAAGGTCAGGAGGTCATTGTAGTGGTGCAAAGGTAGGAGGTCATTGTAGTGGTGCAAGGTTAGGTCATTGTAGTGGTGCAAGGTCAGGAGGTCATTGTAGTGGTGCAAAGATAGGAGGTCATTGTAGTGGTGCAAGGTTAGGTCATTGTAGTGGTGCAAGGTCAGGAGGTCATTGTAGAGGTGTGAGGTCAGGAGGTCATTGTAGTGGTGCAAGGTTAGGAGGTCATTGTAGTGGTGCAAGGTCAGGAGGTCATTGTAGAGGTGTGAGGTCAGGAGGTCATTGTAGTGGTGCAAGGTTAGGAGGTCATTGTAGTGGTGCAAGGTCAGGAGGTCATTGTACTGGTGCAAGGTTAGGAGGTCATTGTAGTGGTGCAAGGTTAGGAGGTCATTGTAGTGGTGCAAGGTTAGGAGGTCATTGTAGTGGTGCAAGGTTAGGAGGTCATTGTAGTGGTGCAAGGTTAGGAGGTCATTGTAGTGGAGCAAGGTCAGGAGGTCATTGTAGAGGTGTGAGGTCAGGAGGTCATTGTAGTGGAGCAAGGTCAGGAGGTCATTGTAGAGGTGTGAGGTCAGGAGGTCATTGTAGTGGTGCAAGGTTAGGAGGTCATTGTAGTGGTGCAAGGTTAGGAGGTCATTGTAGTGGTGCAAGGTTAGGAGGTCATTGTAGTGGTGCAAGGTTAGGAGGTCATTGTAGTGGTGCAAGGTTAGGAGGTCATTGTAGTGGTGCAAGGTTAGGAGGTCATTGTAGTGGTGCAAGGTTAGGAGGTCATTGTAGTGGTGCAAGGTCAGGAGGTCATTGTAGTGGTGCAAGGTTAGGAGGTCATTGTAGTGGTGCAAGGTTAGGAGGTCATTGTAGTGGTGCAAGGTTAAGAGGTCATTGTAGTGGTGCAAGGTTAGGAGGTCATTGTAGTGGTGCAAGGTTAGGAGGTCATTGTAGTGGTGCAAGGTTAGGAGGTCATTGTAGTGGTGCAAGGTTAGGAGGTCATTGTAGTGGTACAAGGTTAGGAGGACATTGTAGTGGTGCAAGGTTAGGAGGTCATTGTAGTGGTGCAAGGTTAGGAGGTCATTGTAGTGGTGCAAGGTTAGGAGGTCATTGTAGTGGTGCAAGGTTAGGAGGTCATTGTAGTGGTGCAAGGTTAGGAGGTCATTGTAGTGGTGCAAGGTTAGGAGGTCATTGTAGTGGTGCAAGGTTAGGAGGTCATTGTAGTGGTGCAAGGTTAGGAGGTCATTGTAGTGGTGCAAGGTCAGGTCATTTTAGAGGTGTGAGGTCAGGAGGTCATTGTAGTGGTGCAAGGTTAGGAGGTCATTGTAGTGGTGCAAGGTCAGGAGGTCATTGTAGAGGTGTGAGGTCAGGAGGTCATTGTAGTGGTGCAAGGTTAGGAGGTCATTGTAGTGGTGCAAGGTTAGGAGGTCATTGTAGTGGTGCAAGGTCAGGAGGTCATTGTAGAGGTGTGAGGTCAGGAGGTCATTGTAGTGGTGCAAGGTCAGGAGGTCATTGTAGTGGTGCAAGGTTAGGAGGTCATTGTAGTGGTGCAAGATTAGGAGGTCTTTGTAGTGGTGCAAGGTTAGGAGGTCATTGTAGTGGTGCAAGGTTAGGAGGTCATTGTAGAGGTGTGAGGTCAGGAGGTCATTGTAGTGGTGCAAGGTTAGGAGGTCATTGTAGTGGTGCAAGGTTAGGAGGTCATTGTAGTGGTGCAAGGTTAGGAGGTCATTGTAGTGGTGCAAGGTTAGGAGGTCATTGTAGTGGTGCAAGGTTAGGAGGTCATTGTAGTGGTGCAAGGTTAGGAGGTCATTGTAGTGGTGCAAGGTTAGGAGGTCATTGTAGTGGTGCAAGGTTAGGAGGTCATTGTAGTGGTGCAAGGTTAGGAGGTCATTGTAGTGGTGCAAGGTTAGGAGGTCATTTTAGTGGTGCAAGGTCAGGAGGTCATTGTAGTGGTGCAAGGTTAGGAGGTCATTGTAGTGGTGCAAGGTCTGGAGGTCATTGTAGTAGTGTGAGGTGGGGAGGTCATTGTAGTAGTGTGAGGTGGGGAGGTCATTGTAGTGGTGTGAGGTGGGGAGGTCATTGTAGTGGTGTGAGGTGGGGAGGTCATTGTAGTGGTGTGAGGTGGGGAGGTCATTGTAGTGGTGTGAGGTGGGGAGGTCATTGTAGTAGTGTGAGGTGGGGAGGTCATTGTAGTGGTGTGAGGTGGGGAGGTCATTGTAGTAGTGTGAGGTGGAGAGGTCATTGTAGTTTTGTGAGGTGGGGAGGTCATTGTAGTGGTGTGAGGTGGGGAGGTCATTGTAGTGGTGTGAGGTGGGGAGGTCATTGTAGTGGTGTGAGGTGGGGAGGTCATTGTAGTGGTGTGAGGTGGGGAGGCCATTGTAGTGGTGTGAGGTGGGGAGGTCATTGTAGTGGTGTGTGGTGGGGAGGTCATTGTTGTAGTGTCAGGTGGGGAGGTCATTGTAGTGGTGTGAGGTGGGGAGGTCATTGTAGTAGTGTGAGGTGGGCAGGTCATTTTAGTGGTGTGAGGTGGGGAGGTCATTGTAGTAGTGTGAGGTGGGGAGGTCATTGTAGTGGTGTGAGGTGGGGAGGTCATTGTAGTGGTTTGAGGTGGGGAGGTCATTGTAGTGGTGTGAGGTGGGGAGGTCATTGTAGTGGTGTGAGGTGAGGAGGTCATTGTAGTGGTGTGAGGTGGGGAGGTCATTGTAGTGGTGTGAGGTGGGGAGGTCATTGTTGTAGTGTGAGGTGGGCAGGTCATTGTAGTGGTGTGAGGTGGGGAGGTCATTGTAGTAGTGTGAGGTGGGGAGGTCATTGTAGTAGTGTGAGGTGGGGAGGTCATTGTAGTGGTGTGAGGTGGGGAGGTCATTGTAGTGGTGTGAGGTGGGGAGGTTATTGTAGTAGTGTGAGGTGGGGAGGTCATTGTAGTAGTGTGAGGTGGGGAGGTCATTGTAGTGGTGTGAGGTGGGGAGGTCATTGTAGTGGTGTGATGTGGGAAGGTCATTGTAGTGGTGTGAGGTGGGGAGGTCATTGTAGTGGTGTGATGTGGGAAGGTCATTGTAGTGGTGTGAGGTGGGGAGGTCATTGTAGTAGTGTGAGGTGGGGAGGTCATTGTAGTGGTGTGAGGTGGGGAGGTCATTGTAATAGAAGAGGTCATTGTAGTGGAAGAAGTTGGCAGGTCATTATAGTGAATATTAAAATGGTGTACAATACCGACAGGTAAGACATATATGCAACAGTTAGGCATTTTTATTCCGAAACGTTTCGCCTACACAGCAGGCTTCTTCAGTCGAGTACAGAAAAGTTGGTAAAAGCAGAAGAGATGTGAAGACAATGTAATCAGTAGTTTTGAGGTGGTCAGTCCCTCAGCCTGGAGATCAGTATTTTTCCATAGTTTGAAACAATGTGAAGTTGAAGTGACAGTATGGAGCCTTATGTACTGTCAGGAAGTGAGATGTAGGCCACTAGTAGAAGTAAGAATGTAATCATTGAGAGGTCACGTCCCTCTCATATCCAACCATTTTCACTTATCGAAGTTGTCCAAAGTGTTTTCTGTTCTATACCAAGATAGCATTGTGTTGCAATGTCTGACAGAGTGAATATTAAAATGGTATACAATACCGACAGGTTGTTAGGTAAGACACATATGGACAACTTCTACAAGTGAGAATGGTTGGATATGAGAGGGACGTGACCTCTCAATGATTACATTCTTACTTCTACAAGTGGCCTACATCTCACTTCCTGACAGTTTATAAGGCTCCATACTGTCATAAGTAGTGTGCCCTGGTGTCCTCCTTGATAACACGTAGTGTGTCCTGGTGTCCTCCTTGATAACACGTAGTGCGCTCTGGTGTCCTCCTTGATAACAAGTAGTGCGCTCTGGTGTCCTCCATGATAACAAGTAGTGTGCTCTGGTGTCCTCCATGATAACAAGTAGTGTGCCCTGGTGTCCTCCTCCTTGACAACACGTAGTGTGCTCTGGTAATTAATCACAGTTGTGGGAGTTTCAATCAATCAATCAATCAAGTTTATTCTCTATAAGGATTACAATGCGGGGTTTACAGATTTTGAATATTGTGTGGTTTATATGTTTTAAAATACTAATTACAGAGGGGACCACTAGGACACCTAGCATGGCTAGGCATTTCGGGCAGACTTAGATTAATTCTAAACTTTAAATTATTACAGATTACGGTATTAAGGCTAAGTGACTACATTGTAGTTTGTGAGTCTAGCAATGTGAATGCTTTTGTTTTGGCACAATACATAGTGTCTATATTGGAGTATCACAGGCAAACTTATGACTAGTTAGGATTCATTATTTTAAGATTAAGATTCGTATTTCTGTGTTTATCGTCAATGGGTGAGTGAGTGTAAGTGTGAACCACCAGGTGGTTATCATGTAGTTAGTTGACGGTGTGTATCAGGGAGATAAGATGTTTTCTAACTGTACTCACGAAATCGTAATGACACGATTGCAAACAAACCATACCCCCGGCCGGGATTGAACCCGCGGTCAGACAGTCTCAAAACTCCAGCCCGGCAGTGAAGGGACTTGAGCTAGAGTTCGTCACGGCCACGCTAGCTGGAGATTCGTCTGTAAAAACTTGCATTTGTGGTCACAGTGGGGCCTGTGCTAACCTTCCTATGGTGTAGAAATATACCTAGTTGGACGAATCTTATTGTGGCTAGCTGGTCTAGTGGCTAACGCGACGGGCTGGAGTTTTGAGACTCTCTGACCACGGGTTCAATCCCGGCCGGGGTATGGTTTTTTTTCTAACTGTAGTTTTGAAAGTGATGAATGTGTCTGCAGTTCTAGAGTTTTGAGATAGGGTGTTACAGATTTTAGGCCCTTTGACACACACTGAATTTTTGTAAAGGTTTAGTCGGACACGGGGAATGTCATAGAGATGTTTGTGTCTGGTGTTATGCCTGTGGGTCCTGTCACAACTATCAAGAAAGCGTTTAAGGTCAAGGTTAATATTGGAATTTAAGGTCCTGTAGATGTAGATTGCACAGTAGTAAGTGTGGATGTTCTGAACAGGGAGCAAGTTTAGATCTATGAAGACTGGGGGGGGGGTATTGCCAGGGATGGGATTTAGTGATTATTCTCACTGCGGCTTTTTGTTGGGTTATTATTGGCTTTAGATGTGTTGCAGCAGTTGAGCCCCAAGCACAAATAGCATAGGTGAGGTATGGATAAATGAGTGAATGGTATAGTGTGAGAAGGGCAGTTTGCGGCACGTAATATCGTATCTTAGAGAGGATCCCCACCGTTTTGGATACTCTTTTTGTTATGTGTTGGATATGAGTGCTGAAATTTAGGTTGTTGTCGAGGTATAGACTTAGGAATTTGCCCTCATTATGTCTGGCAATTAGAGTGTTGTCGATCTTAATGTTAAGTTGCGCAACACCTGCTCTGCTACCAAACATAATGTAGTAGGCTTTGTCACTGTTAAGTGTAAGTTTATTGGCTGTCATCCATGTCAGAATTTTGAGCAGCTCCTCGTTAACAATGGTGTTGAGGGTGGCAAGATCAGGGTGGGAGATGACGTAAGTCGTGTCGTCAGCAAAGAGAATGATGTAAATGAGGAAGAGCAGGGGTCCAAGGACACTTCCCTGCGGAACTCCAGTATCAAGTGGCCGTGTTGATGATGCTGTGTCTTTAATGGTGACGTACTGATACCTATTAGTAAGGCAGGATTTGAAATATGCAAGCGCATGGCCTCTTATACCATAATGGTCAAGTTTGTGGAGTAGGATGCCGCGGTATACTGTGTCAAACGCTTTTCTTAGGCCAAAAAAAAAATCCTAGCGGATATTCCTCATTTTCCAATGCTGTGTAAAGCAGATCTAGCATTTTTACAATTGCATCATTAGTGCTTTTATTTTTCCTGAATCCAAATTGGCAGGGGTTGAGTATGTTTTGTGACGGTATAAATGAATATTGTCTCCTGTGCACGAGTTTCTCGAAGATTTTGGATAGCAATGGTAAGTTTGATATTGGCCTATAGTTGTTTACATCTGTAGGGTCACCACCTTTATGTACTGGTGTAACCCTTGCTGTCTTGAGTAGTGTCGGGAAAGTGCTAGTTTCTAGTGACTTGTTAAAAAGTAATGTAATAGCATGAGAAAGGACAATGGCTTTATCTAAAACAATGGTATTATCTAAGTTGTTATTTCTGATGATGTATAGGTGGTGCCTGGATGTTTTCCCTACGTATATTCTGTCACAATCGTTGCAAGAGATTGCGTATCCTCTTCCAGTGGTTTGGCTTTGTTGGTGATATCTTTTACTGGTGACGTCCTTGATCGTGGGGACTACTTGGAATTTAGAGTTGGAGAGGCACTGGAGATATGCTTCATAACAGTTGTTAGGGAGCTCTGGTTATCTTTTCTCGGAGGTGTCATGTCAGGGTGAGTTAGTGATGTTATGTGCATGGCGCCTGCAAGCCACAAATGAAGTGTCGAGGGTAATGAATTTGGGAAAAGACTTGTTATTAAAACGAGCATTTTCCTCAAGGAATTCATTACTACAGATGCGAAGAGCATGTAGGAAGAAGCCGAAGGTGACGCCACGTTTAGTTTTTGTCATATTATGGGTGAAAGTGGAACAGATCGTGTTGGTTGGTGTTTTTACGGTAAACATTAAAACGTAGCTCATGATTAGATCTGCAGAGAAGAGCATTGAGGAACGGAAGAGGAACGAGAGTGAACTGGATGGAAGGTTCGGCCTGGTTGATATTGTGTTGAAGTGAAGGAACGTTGAATCTTTCAAGAATTATGATGAGTATGTCGTCAACATAGCTGAGCCAGGTGACAGAAGGGGGGGGGGGTTAATGGAGGAAAAGTCACTCATCATGGATATGTTACCTGAATAGGTTGGTCAGCACAGTATTTAGTGGGTAACCCATGGGCAGGACAAAAATCTCTTGAAAGAATGAATTTTCAAATGAGAAACAGTGAAACCTACGCATAGTTCACTGAGGTCTACAAAGTCGCGAGCTGGAGCAGGAAGGTCGAGGAAGTCAACAATATTCCGGCGCAGGCGGTCGATGGTTTGTGCTGTGAATGCTGTGCTGAATAGTAATATTCTATATTGGCTGGAAAGTTTCTTGCTTCTGACGTTAATATTGCGAACGTGGTGAAGGAGGACACTAGAGAGTTTCAGGAGTGCTAGAATATTTAATAGTTTGTGCTGGTCTGCGGCAAGTGGTACTCTGGAAGGTCTGGGGTTGCTACACACGCTGTTTAAAAGTGTCTTATCTACTGATTATGGGTTATGTAGTCCACTTATTTTATTCTAAATGACTTTCTGTTTTCTGGGTCATTAACTAGATAAAGCATTTTAGACCTGCAGTCAGTAGTGTTCTAGATAACGACATCTCTTTGATGGAGGTAGTGACTCTTATTACTAGTGTCATCACTTACAGTTTTGAAGGAAATCTTATATAATTTTCCTCTAGAAAGTTATTACAGGGGTAAGATGATTGTGTAGAAGATGAAGACAAGAGGAAGATTACTGAGTAGACGGTGAAGACTTGAGGAAGATGATTGTGTAGAAGATGAAGACAAGGAAAAGATGATCCTTTTCTTTCATTGACTCGTTCTACACTACTTAATTCCTCCATGATACATTCTCCATCAATTCTCGCTTCTCTGATATCTACAGTATCACCTCCACCTTCACTGACACTTCCTACATCACTTCCTCCTTCACTAACACTTGCTACATCACTTCCTCCTTCACTGACACCTACGATAGCATTTCCTCCTTCATCACATCACTGCCAGCTTCACTAGCACCATCTCGAACATCACTCTTTCACTGACACCAGTGAAGGAAAGTGCGATATGAATATGTGCGGATCGATGAGAGATCGAAAGACAGAAATGTAGGCGAAGTGCATGCAGGTGAAGGCAGGCGTGTGGTGTATAAACATGTGAATATATATATATGTATGAAGGTTGTATGTGTGCATATGTGGATACTTTTTAAGGGAGTTGACTTGCGTGTATCTGCTGCGCGGCAGGTGAGGAACGGTTAGATAATTGTGAGCATGAGAGTCCTAGTGTGTGCAGGTGTGTACTGTATGAACGTGCGAGTATATGTATGAAAAGTGTATGCGAGTGTATCAAGATGTCCGGGGGATTAAATACAAAGGAATGTGGGAGTGTTGGTTGCGTGAGCACTGCGACCTCTACCAGGTAAGGGGAGGTAACCAATGTTTATTGACGACTCTACTCATGACACTTAAACAGTGGAGCTGAGGAGACTCTTGCGAACACTTCACTATTATTACGAACACAGGTACACTAAGAAAGGCCTGATATTCCTCGCCTTAAATCACATATCCAGACAAGAAACAAACTTTATAAAATACAAACAAAGACAAACGCAAAGGTTAGTTATCGATTACCGGCATATTCCCTCCACCAACACAGGCTCTTGCAAAAGATGGATTCAATTTCCAAGCAGTACTGCTTTGAAACTGGAACATTTGAAATTTGAAATTGAAACACTGTGTATATTATATATTAAGATATCAGCCGTTTCCATGGAGGGATCTGAGAGCTGGTTTCCATGGAGGGATCTGAGAGCTGGTTTCCATGGAGGGATCTGAGAGCTGGTTCCCATGGAGGGATCTGAGAGCTGGTTCCCATGGAGGGATCTGAGAGCTGGTTTCCATGGAGGGGTCTGAGAGCTGGTTCCCATGGAGGGATCTGAGAGCTGGTTCCCATGGAGGGATCTGAGAGCTGGTTCCCATGGAGGGATCTGAGAGCTGGTTTCCATGGAGGGATCTGAGAGCTGGTTCCCATGGAGGGATCTGAGAGCTGGTTCCCATGGAGGGATCTGAGAGCTGGTTCCCATGGAGGGATCTGAGAGCTGGTTTCCATGGAGGGATCTGAGAGCTGGTTCCCATGGAGGGATCTGAGAGCTGGTTCCCATGGAGGGATCTGAGAGCTGGTTCCCATGGAGGGATCTGAGAGCTGGTTTCCATGGAGGGATCTGAGAGCTGGTTCCCATGGAGGGATCTGAGAGCTGGCTCCCATGGAGGGATCTGAGAGCTGGTTCCCATGGAGGGATCTGAGAGCTGGTTCCCATGGAGGGATCTGAGAGCTGGTTCCCATGGAGGGATCTGAGAGCTGGTTCCCATGGAGGGATCTGAGAGCTGGTTCCCATGGAGGGATCTGAGAGCTGGTTCCCATGGAGGGATCTGAGAGCTGGTTCCCATGGAGGGATCTGAGAGCTGGTTCCCATGGAGGGATCTGAGAGCTGGTTCCCATGGAGGGATCTGAGAGCTAGTTCCCATGGAGGGATCTGAGAGCTGGTTCCCATGAAGGGATCTGAGAGCTGGTTCCCATGGAGGGATCTGAGAGCTGGTTCCCATGGAGGGATCTGAGAGCTGGTTCCCATGGAGGGATCTGAGAGCTGATTCCCATGGAGGGATCTGAGAGCTGGTTCCCATGGAGGGATCTGAGAGCTAGTTCCCATGAAGGAATCTGAGAGCTGGTTCCCATGAAGGGATCTGAGAGCTGGTTCCCATGAAGGGATCTGAGAACTAGTTCCCATGAAGGGATCTGAGAGCTGGTTCCCATGGAGGGATCTGAGAGCTAGTTCCCATGAAGGAATCTGAGAGCTGGTTCCCATGAAGGGATCTGAGAGCTGGTTCCCATGAAGGGATCTGAGAGCTGGTTCCCATGAAGGGATCTGAGTGTGATGCTGTACATCACATGAGAGCTGGTTCCCATGAAGGGATCTGAGAGCTAGTTCCCATGAAGGGATCTGAAAGCTGGTTCCCATGAAGGGATCTGAGAGCTGGTTCCCATGAAGGGATCTGAGTGTGATGCTGTACATCACATGAGAGCTGGTTCCCATGAAGGGATCTGAGAGCTAGTTCCCATGAAGGGATCTAAGAGCTGGTTCCCATGAAGGGATCTGAGAGCTGGTTCCCATGGAGGGATCTGAGAGCTGGTTCCCATGGAGGGATCTGAGAGCTGGTTCCCATGAAGGGATCTGAGAGCTGGTTCCCATGAAGGGATCTGAGAGCTGGTTCCCATGAAGGGATCTGAGAGCTGGTTCCCATGAAGGGATCTGAGAGCTGGTTCCCATAAAGGGATCTGAGAGCTGGTTCCCATGGAGGGATCTGAGAGCTGGTTCCCATGGAGGTATCTGAGAGCTGGTTCCCATGGAGGGATCTGAGAGCTGGTTCCCATGAAGGGATCTGAGAGCTGGTTCCCATAGAGCAGTGGTTCCCAAACTTTTTCAGCTTGTTACCCAATTTAACATGCCACATAAAACATGTTACCCCTTTCACAAAATGTTGTTATTATTGATATATATGGCTAAACGTGAACGTATACAGCCTCACATACTCTGCTAATCCTAGCAAAACCATTGAAAACGTAAGAACCACACATACATTATATATAAAATTAATAATAGCTACAAATTCACAGTAACAGTGGGTAAATACTAACTATATACTGCACAGGGCAGTACACATACATACAAGCTTATGTCTACCTCGGCTGATGCTCACAGATAAACTGACAGTGTGAAATAGAGGCAGCCTCAGGAAGTGAGTGACGCGTACTGGACAGGTCGATCTGGGCTACTGAGTGACTTTTGTCCTGAAGCATACTTGTCAAAATACTTTTGGGTTTCCACACACTTAGCTATATATTTCTTCTTTTCTAATACTGTATATTAGTTTTTGATGTTTATTGTTATTTGGTTTAACTTTATTACTTACTTATAATAGGTTTACTTTACAACTTTATATACTAAGACAAAGTTAACAATAATCCTCATACCGGGTACCGCATTGTTTTCTTGATTTTCAGAATTCATAACTTTTTTCTGTCACCCCTCCATTACCCCCCAAAAATGGTTAAATTACCCCCAGGGGGTAATTTACCCCCAGTTTGGGAACCACTGCCATAGAGGGATCTGAGAGCTGGTTCCCATGGAGATATCTGAGAGCTGGTTCCGATGGAGGTATCTGAGAGCTGGTTCCCATCGAGGTGTCTGAGAGCTGGTTCCCATGGAGGTATCTGAGAGCTGGTTCCCATGGAGGTATCTGAGAGCTGGTTCCCATGGAGGGATCTGAGAGCTGGTTCCCATGGAGGGATCTGAGAGCTGGTTCCCATGGAGGTGTCTGAGAGCTGGTTCCCATGGAGGTATCTGAGAGCTGGTTCCCATGGAGGTGTCTGAGAGCTGGTTCCCATGGAGGTATCTGAGAGCTGGTTCCCATGGAGGTATCTGAGAGCTGGTTCCCATGGATGTGTCTGAGAGCTGGTTCCCATGGAGGGATCTGAGACCTAGTTCCCATGGTGGTATCTGAGAGCTGGTTCCCACGGAGGTATCTGAGAGCTGGTTCCCATGGACGGATGTGAGAGCTGCTTCCCATGGAGGGATCTGAGAGCTGGTTCCCATGAAGGGATCTGAGAGCTGGTTCCCATGGAGGGATCTGAGAGCTGGTTCCCATGGAGGTATCTGAGAGCTGGTTCCCATGGAGGGATCTGAGAGCTGGTCCCCATGGAGGGATCTGAGAGCTGGTTCCCATGGAGGGATCTGAGAGCTGGTTCC
This sequence comes from Cherax quadricarinatus, assembly GCF_038502225.1. Taxonomy (NCBI): domain Eukaryota; kingdom Metazoa; phylum Arthropoda; class Malacostraca; order Decapoda; family Parastacidae; genus Cherax; species Cherax quadricarinatus. The sequence continues at coordinate 23,803,568 of NC_091340.1, read as the reverse complement.
CATGGAGGGATCTGAGAGCTGGTTCCCATGGAGGGATCTAAGAGCTGGTTCCCATGGAGGGATCTGAGAGCTGGTTCATATGGAGGGATCTGAGAGCTGGTTCCCATGGAGGAATCTGAGAGCTGGTTCCCATGGAGGGATCTGAGAGCTGGTTCCCATAGAGGGATCTGAGAGCTGGTTCCCATGAAGGGATCTGAGAGCTGGTTCCCATGGAGGGATCTGAGAGCTGGTTTCCATGGAGGGATCTCAGAGCTGGTTCCCATGGAGGGATCTGAGAGCTGGTTCCCATGGAGGTGTCTGAGAGCTGGTTCCCATGGAGGGATCTGAGAGCTGGTTTCCATGGAGGGATCTGAGAGCTGGTTCCCATGGAGGGATCTGAGAGCTGGTTCCAATGGAGGTATCTGAGAGCTGGTTCCCATGGAGAGATCTGAGAGCTGGTTCCCATGGAGGGATCTGAGAGCTGGTTCCCATGGAGGTATCTGAGAGCTGGTTCCCATGAAGGGATCTGAGAGCTGGTTTCCATGAAGGGATCTGAGAGCTGGTTCCCATGAAGGTATCTGAGAGCTGGTTCCCATGGAGGGATCTGAGAGCTGGTTCCCATGAAGGGATCTGAGAGCTGGTTCCCATGGAGGGATCTGAGAGCTGGTTCCCATGGAGGTGTTTGAGAGCTGGTTCCCATGGAGGGATCTGAGAGCTGGTTCCCATGGAGGGATCTGAGAGCTGGTTCCCATGGAGGGATCTGAGAGCTGGTTCCCATGGAGGGATCTGAGAGCTGGTTCCCATGGAGGGATCTGAGAGCTGGTTCCCATGAAGGTATCTGAGAGCTGGTTCCCATGGAGGGATCTGAGAGCTGGTTCCCATGGAGGGATCTGAGAGCTGGTTCCCATGGAGGTATCTGAGAGCTGGTTCCCATGAAGGGATCTGAGATCTGGTTTCCATGAAGGGATCTGAGAGCTGGTTCCCATGAAGGTATCTGAGAGCTGGTTCCCATAGAGGGATCTGAGAGCTGGTTACCATGAAGGGATCTGAGAGCTGGTTCCCATGGAGGGATCTGAGAGCTGGTTCCCATGGAGGGATCTGAAAGCTGGTTCCCATGGAGGGATCTGAGAGCTGGTTCCCATGGAGGTATCTGAGAGCTGGTTCCCATGGAGGGATCTGAGAGCTGGTTCCCATGGAGGGATCTGAGAGCTGGTTCCCATGGAGGGATCTGAGAGCTGGTTCCCATGGAGGGATCTGAGAGCTGGTTCCCATGGAGGGATCTGAGAGCTGGTTCCCATGGAGGGATCTGAGAGCTGGTTCCCATGGAGGGATCTGAGAGCTGGTTCCCATGGAGGGATCTAAGAGCTGGTTCCCATGGAGGGATCTGAGAGCTGGTTCAAATGGAGGGATCTGAGAGCTGGTTCCCATGGAGGGATCTGAGAGCTGGTTCCCATGGAGGGATCTGAGAGCTGGTTCCCATAGAGGGATCTGAGAGCTGGTTCCCATGAAGGGATCTGAGAGCTGGTTCCCATGGAGGGATCTGAGAGCTGGTTTCCATGGAGGGATGTGAGAGCTGGTTCCCATGGAGGGATCTGAGAGCTGGTTCCCATGGAGGTGTCTGAGAGCTGGTTCCCATGGAGGGATCTGAGAGCTGGTTTCCATGGAGGGATCTGAGAGCTGGTTCCCATGGAGGGATCTGAGAGCTGGTTCCCATGGAGGGATCTGAGAGCTGGTTCCCATGGAGGGATCTGAGAGCTGGTTCCCATGGAGGTATCTGAGAGCTGGTTCCCATGGAGAGATCTGAGAGCTGGTTCCCAAGGAGGGATCTGAGAGCTGGTTCCCATGGAGGTATCTGAGAGCTGGTTCCCATGAAGGGATCTGAGAGCTGGTTTCCATGAAGGGATCTGAGAGCTGGTTCCCATGAAGGTATCTGAGAGCTGGTTCCCATAGAGGGATCTGAGAGCTGGTTCCCATGAAGGGATCTGAGAGCTGGTTCCCATGGAGGGATCTGAGAGCTGGTTCCCGTGGAGGTGTCTGAGAGCTGGTTCCCATGGAGGGATCTGAGAGCTGGTTTCCATGAAGGGATCTGAGAGCTGGTTCCCATGAAGGGATCTGAGAGCTGGTTCCCATGGAGGGATCTGAGAGCTGGTTTCCATGGAGGGATCTGAGAGCTGGTTCCCATGGAGGGATCTGAGAGCTGGTTCCCATGGAGGGATCTGAGAGCTGGTTCCCATGGAGGGATCTGAGAGCTGGTTTCCATGGAGGGATCTGAGAGCTGGTTCCCATGGAGGGATCTGAGAGCTGGTTCCCATGGAGGGATCTGAGAGCTGGTTCCCATGGAGGGATCTGAGAGCTGGTTTCCATGGAGGGATCTGAGAGCTGGTTCCCATGGAGGGATCTGAGAGCTGGCTCCCATGGAGGGATCTGAGAGCTGGTTCCCATGGAGGGATCTGAGAGCTGGTTCCCATGGAGGGATCTGAGAGCTGGTTCCCATGGAGGGATCTGAGAGCTGGTTCCCATGGAGGGATCTGAGAGCTGGTTCCCATGGAGGGATCTGAGAGCTGGTTAGCATGGAGGTATCTGAGAGCTAGTTCCCATGGAGGGATCTGAGAGCTGGTTCCAATGAAGGGATCTGAGAGCTGGTTCCCATGGAGGGATCTGAGAGCTGGTTCCCATGGAGGGATCTGAGATCTGGTTCCCATGGGGGGATCTGAGAGCTAGTTCCCATGGAGGGATCTGAGAGCTGGTACCCATGGAGGGATCTGAGAGCTGATTCCCATGGAGGGATCTGAGAGCTGGTTCCCATGGAGGGATCTGAGAGCTAGTTCCAATGAAGGAATCTGAGAGCTGGTTCCCATGAAGGGATCTGAGAGCTGGTTCCCATGAAGGGATCTGAGAACTAGTTCCCATGAAGGGATCTGAGAGCTGGTTCCCATGGAGGGATCTGAGAGCTAGTTCCCATGAAGGAATCTGAGAGCTGGTTCCCATGAAGGGATCTGAGAGCTGGTTCCCATGAAGGGATCTGAGAACTAGTTCCCATGAAGGGATCTGAGAGCTGGTTCCCATGAAGGGATCTGAGAGCTGGTTCCCATGAAGGGATCTGAGTGTGATGCTGTACATCACATGAGAGCTGGTTCCCATGAAGGGATCTGAGAGCTAGTTCCCATGAAGGGATCTGAGAGCTGGTTCCCATGAAGGGATCTGAGAGCTGGTTCCCATGAAGGGATCTGAGAGCTAGTTCCCATGAAGGGATCTGAGAGCTGGTTCCCATGAAGGGATCTGAGAGCTGGTTCCCATGAAGGGATCTGAGTGTGATGCCGTACATCACATGAGAGCTGGTTCCCATGAAGGGATCTGAGAGCTAGTTCCCATGAAGGGATCTAAGAGCTGGTTCCCATGGAGGTATCTGAGAGCTGGTTCCCATGGAGGGATCTGAGAGCTGGTTCCCATGAAGGGATCTGAGAGCTGGTTCCCATAGAGCCGTGGTTCCCAAACTTTTTCAGCTTGTTACCCAATTTAACATGCCACATAAAACATGTTACCCCTTTCACAAAATGTTGTTATTATTGATATATATGGCTAAACGTGAACGTATACAGCCTCGCATACTCTGCTAATCCTAGCAAAACCATTGAAAACGTAAGAACCACACATACATTATATATAAAATTAATAATAGCTACAAATTCACAGTAACAGTGGGTAAATACTAACTATATACTGCACAGGGCAGTACACATACATACCAGCTTATGTCTACCTCGGCTGATGCTCACAGATAAACTGACAGTGTGAAATAGAGGCAGCCTCAGGAAGTGAGTGACGCGTACTGGACAGGTCGATCTGGGCTACTGAGTGATTTTGTCCTGAAGCATACTTGTCAAAATACTTTTGGGTTTCCACACACTTAGCTATATATTTCTTCTTTTCTAATACTGTATATTAGTTTTTGATGTTCATTGTTATTTGGTTTAACTTTATTACTTACTTATAATAGGTTTACTTTACAACTTTATATACTAAGACAAAGTTAACAATAATCCTCATACCGGGTACCGCATTGTTTTCTTGATATTCAGAATTTATAACTTTTTTCCTGTCACCCCTCCATTACCCCCCAAAAATGGTTAAATTACCCCCAGGGGGTAATTTACCCCCAGTTTGGGAACCACTGCCATAGAGGGATCTGAGAGCTGGTTCCCATGGAGATATCTGAGAGCTGGTTCCCATGGAGGTATCTGAGAGCTGGTTCCCATCGAGGTGTCTGAGAGCTGGTTCCCATGGAGGTATCTGAGAGCTGGTTCCCATTGAGGTATCTGAGAGCTGGTTCCCATGGAGGGATCTGAGAGCTGGTTCCCATGGAGGGATCTGAGAGCTGGTTCCCATGGAGGTGTCTGAGAGCTGGTTCCCATAGAGGTATCTGAGAGCTGGTTCCCATGGAGGTGTCTGAGAGCTGGTTCCCATGGAGGTATCTGAGAGCTGGTTCCCATGGAGGTATCTGAGAGCTGGTTCCCATGGATGTGTCTGAGAGCTGGTTCCCATGGAGGGATCTGAGACCTAGTTCCCATGGTGGTATCTGAGAGCTGGTTCCCATGGAGGTATCTGAGAGCTGGTTCCCATGGACGGATGTGAGAGCTGCTTCCCATGGAGGGATCTGAGAGCTGGTTCCCATGAAGGGATCTGAGAGCTGGTTCCCATGGAGGGATCTGAGAGCTGGTTCCCATGGAGGTATCTGAGAGCTGGTTCCCATGGAGGGATCTGAGAGCTGGTTCCCATGGAGGGATCTGAGAGCTGGTTCCCATGGAGGGATCTGAGAGCTGGTTCCCATGGAGGGATCTGAGAGCTGGTTCCCATGGAGGGATCTAAGAGCTGGTTCCCATGGAGGGATCTGAGAGCTGGTTCCCATGGAGGGATCTGAGAGCTGGTTCCCATGAAGGGATCTGAGAGCTGGTTCCCATGGAGGGATCTGAGAGCTGGTTCCCATGGAGGTATCTGAGAGCTGGTTCCCATGGAGGGATCTGAGAGCTGGTTCCCATGGAGGGATCTGAGAGCTGGTTCCCATGGAGGGATCTGAGAGCTGGTTCCCATGGAGGGATCTGAGAGCTGGTTCCCATGGAGGGATCTAAGAGCTGGTTCCCATGGAGGGATCTGAGAGCTGGTTCATATGGAGGGATCTGAGAGCTGGTTCCCATGGAGGAATCTGAGAGCTGGTTCCCATGGAGGGATCTGAGAGCTGGTTCCCATAGAGGGATCTGAGAGCTGGTTCCCATGAAGGGATCTGAGAGCTGGTTCCCATGGAGGGATCTGAGAGCTGGTTTCCATGGAGGGATCTGAGAGCTGGTTCCCATGGAGGGATCTGAGAGCTGGTTCCCATGGAGGTGTCTGAGAGCTGGTTCCCATGGAGGGATCTGAGAGCTGGTTTCCATGGAGGGATCTGAGAGCTGGTTCCCATGGAGGGATCTGAGAGCTGATTCCCATGGAGGGATCTGAGAGCTGGTTCCCATGGAGGGATCTGAGAGCTGGTTCCCATGGAGGTATCTGAGAGCTGGTTCCCATGGAGAGATCTGAGAGCTGGTTCCCATGGAGGGATCTGAGAGCTGGTTCCCATGGAGGTATCTGACAGCTGGTTCCCATGAAGGGATCTGAGAGCTGGTTTCCATGAAGGGATCTGAGAGCTGGTTCCCATGAAGGTATCTGAGAGCTGGTTCCTATAGAGGGATCTGAGAGCTGGTTCCCATGAAGGGATCTGAGAGCTGGTTCCCATGGAGGGATCTGAGAGCTGGTTCCCATGGAGGTGTCTGAGAGCTGGTTCCCATGGAGGGATCTGAGAGCTGGTTCCCATGGAGGGATCTGAGAGCTGGTTCCCATGGAGGGATCTGAGAGCTGGTTCCCATGGAGGGATCTGAGAGCTGGTTCCCATGGAGGGATCTGAGAGCTGGTTCCCATGGAGGTATCTGAGAGCTGGTTCCCATGGAGGGATCTGAGAGCTGGTTCCCATGGAGGGATCTGAGAGCTGGTTCCCATGGAGGTATCTGAGAGCTGGTTCCCATGAAGTGATCTGAGAGCTGGTTTCCATGAAGGGATCTGAGAGCTGGTTCCCATGAAGGTATCTGAGAGCTGGTTCCCATAGAGGGATCTGAGAGCTGGTTCCCATGAAGGGATCTGAGAGCTGGTTCCCATGGAGGGATCTGAGAGCTGGTTCCCATGGAGGGATCTGAAGCTGGTTCCCATGGAGGGATCTGAGAGCTGGTTCCCATGGAGGTATCTGAGAGCTGGTTCCCATGGAGGGATCTGAGAGCTGGTTCCCATGGAGGGATCTGAGAGCTGGTTCCCATGGAGGGATCTGAGAGCTGGTTCCCATGGAGGGATCTGAGAGCTGGTTCCCATGGAGGGATCTGAGAGCTGGTTCCCATGGAGGGATCTGAGAGCTGGTTACCATGGAGGGATCTAAGAGCTGGTTCCCATGGAGGGATCTGAGAGCTGGTTCAAATGGAGGGATCTGAGAGCTGGTTCCCATGGAGGGATCTGAGAGCTGGTTCCCATGGAGGAATCTGAGAGCTGGTTCCCATAGAGGGATCTGAGAGCTGGTTCCCATGAAGGGATCTGAGAGCTGGTTCCCATGGAGGGATCTGAGAGCTGGTTTCCATGGAGGGATCTGAGAGCTGGTTCCCATGGAGGGATCTGAGAGCTGGTTCCCATGGAGGTGTCTGAGAGCTGTTTCCCATGGATGGATCTGAGAGCTGGTTTCCATGGAGGGATCTGAGAGCTGGTTCCCATGGAGGGATCTGAGAGCTGGTTCCCATGGAGGGATCTGAGAGCTGGTTCCCATGGAGGGATCTGAGAGCTAGTTCCCATGGAGGTTTCTGAGAGCTTGTTCCCATGGAGAGATTTGAGAGCTGGTTCCCATGGAGGGATCTGAGAGCTGGTTCCCATGGAGGTATCTGAGAGCTGGTTCCCATGAAGGGATCTGAGAGCTGGTTTCCATGAAGGGATCTGAGAGCTGGTTCCCATGAAGGTATCTGAGAGCTGGTTCCCATAGAGGGATCTGAGAGCTGGTTCCCATGAAGGGATCTGAGAGCTGGTTCCCATGGAGGGATCTGAGAGCTGGTTCCCATGGAGGTGTCTGAGAGCTGGTTCCCATGGAGGGATCTGAGAGCTGGTTCCCATGGAGGGATCTGAGAGCTGGTTCCCATGGAGGGATCTGAGAGCTGGTTCCCATGGAGGGATCTGAGAGCTGGTTCCCATGGAGGGATCTGAGAGCTGGTTCCCATGGAGGTATCTGAGAGCTGGTTCCCATGGAGGGATCTGAGAGCCGGTTCCCATGGACGGATCTGAGAGCTGGTTCCCATGGAGGTATCTGAGAGCTGGTTCCCATGAAGGGATCTGAGAGCTGGTTTCCATGAAGGGATCTGAGAGCTGGTTCCCATGAAGGTATCTGAGAGCTGGTTCGCATAGAGGGATCTGAGAGCTGGTTCCCATGAAGGGATCTGAGAGCTGGTTCCCATGGAGGGATCTGAGAGCTGGTTCCCATGGAGGGATCTGAAAGCTGGTTCCCATGGAGGGATCTGAGAGCTGGTTCCCATGGAGGTATCTGAGAGCTGGTTCCCATGGAGGGATCTGAGAGCTGGTTCCCATGGAGGGATCTGAGAGCTGATTCCCATGGAGGGATCTGAGAGCTGGTTCCCATGGAGGGATCTGAGAGCTGGTTCCCATGGAGGGATCTGAGAGCTGGTTCCCATGGAGGTATCTGAGAGCTGGTTCCCATGGAGGGATCTGAGAGCTGGTTCCCATGGAGGGATCTGAGAGCTGGTTCCCATGGAGGTATCTGACAGCTGGTTCCCATGAAGGGATCTGAGAGCTGGTTTCCATGAAGGGATCTGAGAGCTGGTTCCCATGAAGGGATCTGAGAGCTGGTTCCCATAGAGGGATCTGAGAGCTGGTTCCCATAGAGGGATCTGAGAGCTGGTTCCCATGAAGGGATCTGAGAGCTGGTTCCCATGAAGGGATCTGAGAGCTGGTTCCCATGGAGGGATCTGAGAGCTGGTTCCCATGGAGGGATCTGAGAGCTGGTTCCCATGGAGGTATCTGAGAGCTGGTTCCCATGGAGGGATCTGAGAGCTGGTTCCCATGGAGGGATCTGAGAGCTGGTTCCCATGGAGGTATCTGACAGCTGGTTCCCATGAAGGGATCTGAGAGCTGGTTTCCATGAAGGGATCTGAGAGCTGGTTCCCATGAAGGGATCTGAGAGCTGGTTCCCATAGAGGGATCTGAGAGCTGGTTCCCATAGAGGGATCTGAGAGCTGGTTCCCATGAAGGGATCTGAGAGCTGGTTCCCATGAAGGGATCTGAGAGCTGGCTCCCATGGAGGGATCTGAGAGCTGGTTCCCATGGAGGGATCTGAGAGCTGGCTCCCATGGAGGGATCTGAGAGCTGGTTCCCATGGAGGGATCTGAGAGCTGGTTCCCATGGGGGGATCTGAGAGCTGGTTCCCATGGAGGGATCTGAGAGCTGGTACCCATGGAGGGATCTGAGAACTGGTCCCCATGGAGGGATCTGAGAGCTGGTTCCCATGGAGGGATCTGAGAGCTGGTTCCCATGGAGGGATCTGAGAGCTGGCTCCCATGGAGGGATCTGAGAGCTGGTTCCCATGGAGGGATCTGAGAGCTGGTTCCCATGGAGGGATCTGAGAGCTGGTTCCCATGAAGGGATCTGAGAGCTGGTTCCCATGGAGGGATCTGAGAGCTGGTTCCCATGGAGGGATCTGAGAGCTGGTTATAACTACTAGAGAACCAACACATTATTTACCACAAAACATAGAAAGAAGTAAAATATAACGACATCTTTGAATTTCAGACTTCTTTAATGCTCTGTAATAGTTTTATTCTTATATTTTTTTTCGAGAAGTCTCGACTTACGGTGAATTAATGAAGAAATATATAATTATTGAAGCGTTAGGAAATCATATTAATCTATAATATTACGTGAAAAAATTTCTCAAAATGAGGTAAAATGAGAGCGACGGTAATTGAAAACCTGAGTACAAGTTAGCGAGTACCAAGTTGTTTGACCTTTTGTACGAATATTTGGTACACACTAAAAGCGTGAATGTTACTGACCACGAGGCCCATAGGTGTGAGCCTTTCCCCTTCCCAATATGAATTTACCACCCTTAATAGCATTAGTGACTCCAGGCAACTGGTGTTGGTGTGGCGATGGAACACATCTTTGGCTGCTGGAGTTGGAGGTTAGTAGCAGTTAGTCTAATATCTTTATTATGCAACCCATACCTATGGTTTGGGTGGTAGTCAAAAGATTACAGAGGTACATAATGGGTCCAGGGACTGAGCTTCAAAGTTTTGATAGCTGAACAAGGTACAAAGGCAATGAACTCCAGGTAGATCTGGTCACAATTATGACAAGTTACAAAGGTAATGAATCATCTACACGTCTATACATGGTTACAATCATCAACAAATCGCAAAGTAATGGGCCATTCCTACCTCCACACCCGGTCACAACTGTAATGAGTTTTTAGTGCAAATATTAACTGGGTCACACACACACACGAGCAAACACACACGCACACGAGCACACACACACGAACACACACGAAATGATGGAATACGTAACAGCAAAATGCAAGGAGGCAGAGGAAAGGTTTGTTCCCAAGGGCAACATAAATAATGGGAAGGATAGAACGGGCCCTTGGTTTACCCAACGGTGTAGGGAGGCAAAAACTAAGTGCGCTAGAGAATGGAAAAAGTATAGAAGGTAAAGCACAAAGGAAAATAAAGAGATCAGTCGAAGAGCCAGAAACGAGTATGCACAGATAAGGAGGGAGGCCCAGCGACAGTACGAAAATAACATAGCATCGAAAGTCAAGTCTGACCCGAAACTGCTGTATAGCCACATCAGGAGGAGGACAACAGTCAAGGAACAGGTAATCAGTCTGAGGAAAGAAAGTGGGGAGTTTACAAGAAACGACCAAGAAGTATGTTAGGAGCTCAACACGAAATTTAAGGAAGTATTTACAGTGGAGACGGAAAGGACTCTGGGAAGACAGAACAGAGGGGTACACCAACAGGGATATACCAACAAGTTTTGGATGAAATACATACAACCGAGGAGGAGGTGAAGAAGCTTCGAAGTGACCTTGATATCTCAAAGCGGTGGGACAGGACATCTCTCCGTGGGTCCTTAGAGAGGGAGCAAAGATGCTGTGTGTACCACTAACCACAATTTTCAAAACATCCCTTAAAACTGGGCAACTACCTGAGATATGGAAGACAGCAAATGTAGTCCCCATTTTTAAGAAAGGAGACAGAAATGAGGCACTAAACTATAGACCTGTGTCACTGACGTGTAAAGTATGTAAAGTCATGGAGAAGATTATCAGGAGGAGAGTGGTGGAGCACCTGGAATGGAACAAAATTGTAAACAACAACCAGCACGGATTCATGGAAAGCAAATCCTGTCACAAACCTTCTGGAGTTTTATGAGAAGGTAACAGAAGTAAGAGGGGTGGGTTGATTGCATTTTCTTGGACTGCAAGAAGGCCTTTGACACAGTTCCCCACAAGAGATTAGTGCAGAAGCTAGATGATCAGGCACGTATAACAGGAAGGGCACTGCAATGGATCGGAGAATAACTGACAGGGAGGCAACAACGAGTCAAGGTATGTGATGAGGTATCACAGTGGGCGCCTGTGACGAGCGGGGTCCCACAGGGGTCAGTCCTACGACCAGTGTTATTTCTAGTATATGTGAATGACATGATGGAAGGGATAGACTCAGAAGTGTCCCTGTTTGTAGATGATATGAAGTTAATGAGGAGAATTAAATCAGATGAGGATCAGGCAGGGCTATAAAGAGACTTGGCTGGACGTGTGGTCCACCAACTGGCTCCTCGAATTTAATCCCGCCAAATGCAAAGTCATGAAGATCGGGGAAGGGCAAAGAAGACCGCAGACAGAGTATAGACTAGGCGGCCAAAGACTGCAAACCTCACTCAAGGAGAAAGATCTTGGGGTGAGTATAATACCGAGCACGTCTCCGAAAACATACATCAGCCAGATAACTGCTGCAGCACATGAGCGCCTGGCAAACCTGAGAACAGCATTCCAATACCTCAGCAAGGAATCGTTCAAGACTCTGTACACCATGTACGTCAACCCCATACTGGAGTATGCAGCACCTGTTTGGAATCCACACCTGGTCAAGCACGTTAAAAAATTAAAAGAGAGTGCAAAGGTTTGCAACAAGGCTAGTTCCAGGGCTGAGGGGAATGTCCTACGAAAAAAGGTCAAGGGAAATCGGCCTGACGGCACTGAAGGACAGGAGGGTTAGGGGAGACATGATAATGACTTGCAAAATACTGTGAGGAATAGATAAGGTGGACAGAGGCAGGATGTTCCAGAGAGGGGACACAGAAACAAGGGGTCATAATTGGTAGTTGAAGACTCAGATGAGCCAAAGGGATGTTAGGAAGTATTTCTTCAGTCATAGAGTTGTCAGGAAGTGGAATAGTCTGGCAAGTGATGTAGTGGAGGCAGAAACCATACTAAAACCATACCTCTTAGTATTTTATATGTTGTTATCGTACCCCCCCCCTATCTCTTCTGTTCTCCAGTGTCATCAGGTCGATTTCCCTTAACCTCTCTTCATAGAACATGCCTCTTAGCTCCTGGACTAGTCTTGTTGCAAATCTTTGCACTTTCTCTAATTTCTTTACTTGCTTGGCTAGGTGTGGGTTCCAAACTGGTGCTGCATACTCCAATATAGGCCTAATGTACACGGTGTACAGGGTCCTGAACGATTCCTTATTGAGATGTCGGAATGCTATTCTTAGGTTTGCTAGACGCCCGGATGCTGTAGCAGTTATTTGGTTGGTGTGCGCCTCAGGAGATGTGCCCGGTGTTATACTCACCCCAAGATTCTTTTCCTTCAGTGAGGTTTGTAGTCTCTGGCCCCGTAGACTGTACTCCATCTGCGGTCTTCTTAGCCCTTCCCCAATTTTCATGACTTTGCACTTGGTGGGGTTGAACTCCAGGAGCCAGTTGCTTTACCAGGCCTGCAGCCTGTCCAGATCCCTTTGTAGTTCTGCCTGGTCCTCGTCCGATTGAATTCTTTTCATCAACTTCACGTCATCTGCAAACAGGGACACTTCTGAGTCTATTCCTTCCCTTATGTCGTTCACAAATACCAGAAACAGCACCGGTCATAGGACTGACCCCTGTGGAACCCCACTCGTCACAGGCGCCCACTCTGACACCTCGCCACGTACCATGACTCACTATCGTCTTTCCGACAAGTATTCCCTGATCCATTGCAGTGCTTTCCCTGTTATCCCTGCCTGGTCCTCCAGCTTGTGACTAATCTCTTGTGTGGAACTGTGTCAAACTCCTTCTTACAGTCCAAGAAAATGCAATGTACTCACCCCTCTCTTGCCATACTGCTGTTTTCTTTTTCATAGAACTTCAGTAGGTTTGTGACACAGGATTTCCCGTCCCTGAAACCGTGCTGGTTGTCGTTGGTAAGCCTGTATCTTTCTAGATGATAATCTTCTCCATGACTTTGCATACTATACATGTCAGTGACACTTGTCTGTAGTTTCATGCTTCATGTCTCTCTTTTTTTTTTTAAATTAGGACTATGTCTGCTATCTTCTATACCTCAGATAGTAGCCCTGTTTCGATAGATGTATTGAAGATTGTTGTTAGTGGTACACATAGCACCTCTGCTCCCTCTCTCAGGACCCATGGAGAGATGTTATCCGGCCCTATCACCTTTGGGGTATCTAGCTCGCTTAGCAGCCTCTTCACTTCTTCCTCGGTTGTATGTATTGTGTCTAACACTTGATGGTGTACCCTACCTCTCCGTCTTTCTCGAGTCCCTTCCGTTTCCTCTGTGAACACTTCTTTAAATCTCATGTTGAGCTCCTCACATACTTTACAGTCGTTTCCTTCCTTCACTGTTGTTTTCCTCCTGATGTGGCTGTACAACAGCATCGGGTCAGATTTGGCTTTGGCTGCTATGTCATGTTCACATTGTCGTTGGGCCTCCCTTTTTACCTGTGCAAATACTGGTGCATATTAATGTGTGTGTGTGTGTGTGTGTGTGTGTGTGTGTGTGTGTGTGTGTGTGTGTGTGTGTGTGTGTGTGTGTGTGTGTGTGTGTGTGTGTGTGTGTGTGTGTACTCACCTAATTGTACTCACCTAATTGTGGTTGCAGGGGTCGAGACTCAGTTCCTGGCCCCGCCTCTTCACTGATCGCTACTAGGTCCTCTCTCTCTCTCTGCTTCCTGAGCTTTGTCATACCTCTTCTTAAAACTATGTATGGTTCTCGCCTCCACTACTTCACTTGCTAGGCTATTCCACTTGCTGACAACTCTATGACTGAAGAAATACTTCCTAACGTCCTTGTGACTCGTCTGAGTCTTCAGCTTCCAGTTGTGACCCCTTGTCCCTGTGTCCCCTCTCTGGAACATCCTATCTCTGTCCACCTTGTCTATTCCCCGCAGTATCTTGTATGTCGTTATCATGTCTCCCCTGACCCTTCTGTCCTCCAGTGTCGTCAGTCCGATTTCCCTCAACCTTTCCTCGTACGACATTCCCCTGAGCTCTGGGACTAGCCTTGTTGCAAACCTTTGTACTTTCTCTAACTTCTTGACGTGCTTGACCAGGTGTGTGTTCCAGACTGGTGCTGCATACTCCAGTATGGGCCTAACATACACAGTGTACAGTGTCTTGAACGATTCCTTATTAAGGTATCGGAACGCTATTCTCAGGTTTGCCAGGCGCCCGTATGCTGCAGCAGTTATTTGGTTGATGTGTGCCTCCGGTGATGTGCTCGGTGTTATGGTCACCCCAAGGTCTTTCTCCCTGAGTGAGGTCTGTAGTCTTTGTCCACCTAGCCTATACTCTGTCTGCGGTCTTCTTTGCCCCTCCCCAATCTTCATGACTTTGCATTTGGCTGGATTGAATTCGAGAAGCCAGTTACTGGACCACATGTCCAGCCTGTCCAGGTCTCTTTGCAGTCCTGCCTCATCCTCGTCCGATTTAATTCTTCTCATCAACTTCACGTCATCTGCGAACAGGGACACTTCCGAGTCTATTCCTTCCATCATGTCGTTCACATATATCAAAAATAGCACTGTTCCTAGAACTGTGTGTGTGTGTGTGTGTGTGTGTGTGTGTGTGTGTGTGTGTGTGTGTGTGTGTGTGTGTGTGTGTGTGTGTGTGTGTGTGTGTGTAGGTGTGTGTAGGTGTGTGTAGGTGTGTGTAGGTGTGTGTGTGTGTGTGTGTACTCACCTATTTGTACTCACCTATTTGTACTCACCTAGTGGTTGCAGGGGTCGAGTCACAGCTCCTGGCCCCGCCTCTTCGCTGATTGCTACTAGGTCCTCTCTCTCCCTGCCACATGAGCTCTATCATACCTCGCCTTAAAACTATGTATGGTTCCTGCCTCCACTACATCACTTTCTAGGCTATTCCATGGCCTGACTACTCTATGACTGAAGAAATACTTCCTAACATCCCTTTGATTCATCTGAGTCTTCAACTTCCAATTGTGACCTCTTGTGTCTGTGTCCCATCTCTGGAACATTCCGTCTTTGTCCACCTCGTCTATTCCACGCAGTATTTTATATGTCGTTATCATGTCTCCCCTGACCCTCCTGTCCTCCAGTGTCGTCAGGCCGATTTCCCTCAACCTTTCTGTGTGTGTGTGTGTGTGTGTGTGTGTGTGTGTGTGTGTGTGTGTGTGTGTGTGTGTGTGTGTGTGTGTGTGTGTACTCACCTAGTTGTACTCACCTAGTTGAGGTTGCGGGGGTCGAGTCCGAGCTCCTGGCCCCTCCTCTTCACTGATCGCTACTAGGTCACTCTCCCTGAGCCGTGAGCTTTATCATACCTCTGCTTAAAGCTATGTATGGATCCTGCCTCCACTACATCGCTTCCCAAACTATTCCACTTACTGACTACTCTGTGGCTGAAGAAATACTTCCTAACATCCCTGTGATTCATCTGTGTCTTCAGCTTCCAACTGTGTCCCCTTGTTACTGTGTCCAATCTCTGGAACATCCTGTCTTTGTCCACCTTGTCAATTCCTCTCAGTATTTTGTATGTCGTTATCATGTCCCCCCTATCTCTCCTGTCCTCCAGTGTCGTCAGGTTGATTTCCCTTAACCTCTCCTCGTAGGACATACCTCTTAGCTCTGGGACTAGTCTTGTTGCAAACCTTTGCACTTTCTCTAGTTTCTTCACGTGCTTGGCTAGGTGTGGGTTCCAAACTGGTGTGTGTGTGTGTGTGTGTGTTTGTGTACTCACCTATTTGTGGTTGCAGGGGTCGAGTCTTAGCTCCTGGCCCCGCTGTGTGTGCGTGCGTGTGTGTGTGTGTATATACTCACCTAGTTGTGGTTGCAAGGGTCGATTCACAGCTCCTGGCCCCTCCTCTTCACTGGTCGCTATTGTGTGTTTGTGTGAAAGTGTTTGTGTGTGTATGTGTGTGTGTACGTGAGTGTTTGTGTGTGTGTGAGTGTGTTTGTGTGTGAGCGTGTGTCTGAGTGTGTGTGAGAGACTGTTTATGTGCATGTGTGTTTGCATGTTGGTGTGTGAGTGTGTGCTTATGTGTATGTGTGAATGTGTGAGCGTGTGTATGTGAGAGAGAGTGT
Source organism: Cherax quadricarinatus (assembly GCF_038502225.1). Lineage (NCBI taxonomy): Eukaryota > Metazoa > Arthropoda > Malacostraca > Decapoda > Parastacidae > Cherax > Cherax quadricarinatus. The sequence goes on along the minus strand of NC_091340.1, from coordinate 23,787,923 downwards.
GTTTATATGTGTGTGTGGGGGGGGAAGGATGGTAACCTGTATCCAGTGAGACTCACGCATGGTCGATACCTCCATCCTGTTCCCCTCACGCATGACACACTGCTGGAGGGGAAATGGGAAGCAGAGTTTTGAACCAGGAATCCGAATGGGTGCCACAATTGTTCCAGGGCCAGCTCAGTGGGTGCCACAATTGTTCCAGGGCCAGCTCAATGGGTGCCACAAGTGTTCCAGGGCCAGCTCAGTGGGTGCCACAAGTGTTCCAGGGCCAGCACAATGTGTGCCACAAGTGTTCCAGGGCTAGCACAGTGTGTGCCACAAGTGTTCCAGGGCCACCACAATGTGTGCCACAAGTTTTCCAGGGCCAGCACAATGGGTGCCACAAGTGTTCCAGGGCTAGCACAGTGTGTGCCACAAGTGTTCCAGGGCCAGCACAATGTGTGCCACAAGTGTTCCAGGGCCAGCACAGTGTGTGCCACAAGTGTTCCAGGGCCAGCACAATGTGTGCCACAAGTGTTCCAGGGCCAGCACAGTGTGTGCCACAAGTGTTCCAGGGCCAGCACAATGTGTGCCACATTTGTTCCAGGGCCAGGACAATGTGTGCCACAAGTGTTCCAGGGCCAGCACAATGGGTGTCACAAGTGTTCCAGGGCCAGCACAATGTGTGCCACATTTGTTCCAGGGCCAGGACAATGTGTGCCACAAGTGTTCCAGGGCTAGCACAATGGGTGTCACAAGTGTTCCAGGGCCAGCACAATGGGTGTCACAAGTGTTCCAGGGCCAGCACAATGGGTGTCACAAGTGTTCCAGGGCTAGCACAATGGGTGTCACAAGTGTTCCAGGGCCAGCACAGTGTGTGCCACAAGTGTTCCAGGGCCAGCACAATGTGTGCCACAAGTGTTCCAGGGCCAGCACAGTGTGTGCCACAAGTGTTCCAGGGCCAGCACAATGTGTGCCACATTTGTTCCAGGGCCAGGACAATGTGTGCCACAAGTGTTCCAGGGCCAGCACAATGGGTGTCACAAGTGTTCCAGGGCCAGCACAATGTGTGCCACATTTGTTCCAGGGCCAGGACAATGTGTGCCACAAGTGTTCCAGGGCTAGCACAATGGGTGTCACAAGTGTTCCAGGGCCAGCACAATGGGTGTCACAAGTGTTCCAGGGCCAGCACAATGGGTGTCACAAGTGTTCCAGGGCTAGCACAATGGGTGTCACAAGTGTTCCAGGGCCAGCACAATGTGTGCCACAAGTGTTCCAGGGCCAGCACAATGGGTGTCACAAGTGTTCCAGGGCCAGCACAATGGGTGTCACAAGTGTTCCAGGGCTAGCACAATGGGTGTCACAAGTGTTCCAGGGCTAGCACAATGGGTGTCACAAGTGTTCCAGGGCCAGCACAATGTGTGCCACAAGTGTTCCAGGGCCAGCACAATGGGTGTCACAAGTGTTCCAGGGCCAGCACAATGGGTGTCACAAGTGTTCCAGGGCCAGCACAATGGGTGTCACAAGTGTTCCAGGGCCAGCACAATGGGTGTCACAAGTGTTCCAGGGCCAGCACAATGGGTGCCACAAGTGTTCCAGGGCCAGCACAATGGGTGTCACAAGTGTTCCAGGGCCAGCACAATGGGTGTCACAAGTGTTCCAGGGCCAGCACAATGGGTGTCACAAGTGTTCCAGGGCCAGCACAATGGGTGTCACAAGTGTTCCAGGGCCAGCACAATGGGTGTCACAAGTGTTCCAGGGCCAGCACAATGGGTGCCACAAGTGTTCCAGGGCCAGTGGAACAAAAATATTGCAATCCGTACGTTTCTGAATGTTGAAATTTCTAAAAATAAATATAATAAATAAAACTGAATAATAATTGTGAATCATTTGTGTATGTGGAAGAAGACAGACTTGAGGATATTTATCAAAGAAGACGTTTCTTCAGTCCTAATACAGTATATATATTGTGGCAAGAGTCAGGTGGAAAGCCGCGAGGGTAAATAGTAGAAACAGCAGAAATGTGTGATAGTAATACACTTACCACTCTCTGAGTGTCGTAGTCTAGACGACTATTGTCACTGTTATTTTATATACACTTGTTCCGCGGTATGAGTCAGTGTGGGAGGGAGTAGGACGGGAGCGACAACTGGCACAGTGATCACCACGAGGTGGGAGTAACAACTGTCTAGCCAGGCACTAGTGCCGCCTGCCTCACCTCCCTCCCTCCCTCCCTCCCTCCCTCCCTCCCAGCCCTCAAGGACCCATCCCATCCCTGCCAACCACAACCCATTCCATCCCTGCCAACCACAACCCATTCCATCCCTGCCAACCACAACCCATCCCATCCCTGCCAACCACAACCCATCCCATCCCTGCCAACCACAACCTATCTAGTGCCGCCTGCCTCATCTCCTTCCCTTCCAACCACAACCCATTCCATCCCTGCCAACCACAACCCATCCCATCCCTGCCAACCACAACCCATCCCATCCCTGCCAACCACAACCCATCTAGTGCCGCCTGCCTCATCTCCTTCCCTTCCAACCACAACCCATCCCATCCCTGCCATCCACGACCCATCCCATCCTTGCCATCCACAACCCATCGGTGGCTCGGTGGCCTGGTGGCTAAAGCTCCCGCTTCTCACACGGAGGGCCCGGGTTCGATTCCCGGCGGGTGGAAACATTTCGACACGTTTCCTTACACCTGTTGTCCTGTTCACCTAGCAGCAAATAGGTACCTGGGTGTTAGTCGACTGGTGTGGGTCGCATCCTGGGGAACAAGATTAAGGACCACAATGGAAATAAGTCAGACAGTCCTCGATGACGCACTGACTTTCTTGGGTTATCCTGGGTGGCTGACCCTCCGGGGGTTAAAAATCCAAACGAAATCTTATCTTATCCTATCTAGTGCCGCCTGCCTCATCTCCCTCCCTGCCAACCACAACCCATCCCATCCCTGCCATCCACGACCCATCTAGTGCCGTCTGCCTCACCTCACTCCCTCTCTCCCTGCGATCTAGTGCCGCCTGGCTCACCTCCCTCCCTTCCTGCCATCCACGACAAATCTAGTGCCGCCTGCCTCATCTCCCTCCCTGCCATCCACGACCCATCCCATCCCTTCCATCCACGACCCATCTAGAGCCGCCTGGCTCACCTCCCTCCCTCCCTCCTTCCCTGCCATCCACGACCCATCTAGTGCCGCCTGGCTCCCCTCCCTCCCTGCCATCCACGACCCATCCCATCCCTGCCATCCACGACCCATCTAGTGCCGCCTGCCTTACCTCCTTCCCTCCCTGCCATCCACGACCCGTCCCACCCCTGCCATCCACGACCCATCTAGTGCCGCCTACAATGAGCACAGTGTTCCTGGTGAACACTGTGCTCACAGTGAGGACAGTGTTCCTGGTGAACACTGTGCTCACAATGAGCACAGTGTTCCTGGTGAACACTGTGCTCACAGTGAGGACAGTGTTCCCGGTGAACACTGCTCACAATGAGCTCAGTGTTCCTGGTGAACACTGTGCTCACAGTGAGCACAGTGTTCACCAGGAACACTGTGCTCACAGTGAGCACAGTGTTCACCGGGAAAATGTTGCTCGGGAGGAAAAAATATTAATTATAAATTGGTTCTTCAGAGCCGAGGTGATACCAGACCATCACCTGCAGTGATACCAGACCATCACCTGCAGTGATACCAGACCACCTGCAGTGATACCAGACCATCACCTGCAGTGATACCAGACCACCTGCAGTGATACCAGACCATCACCTGCAGTGATACCAGACCACCTGCAGTGATACCAGACCATCACCTGCAGTGATACCAGACCATCACCTGCAGTGATACCAGACCATCACCTGCAGTGATACCAGACCACCTGCAGTGATACCAGACCATCACCTGCAGTGATACCAGACCACCTGCAGTGATACCAGACCATCACCTGCAGTGATACCAGACCACCTGCAGTGATACCAGACCATCACCTGCAGTGATACCAGACCACCTGCAGTGATACCAGACCATCACCTGCAGTGATACCAGACCATCACCATTATTTCTCACAACCCCAGCACTTGCAACGCTCAGTGGTATATATATATATATATATATATATATATATATATATATATATATATATATATATATATATATATATATATATATATATATATATATATATATATATATATATATATATATATATATATATATATATATATATATATATATATATATATATATATATATATATAATATGTAAAACTGGTCAATTAGCAAGAACTCATTTAAAATTAAATCCTTTCTTAAATTTTCTCTTATACGCTTAAAGACATTTTTTTTCATTAATGTTAATGTAAAAAAAAATAATTTTGCACTAAAAGGAACTTAGAAAGCTTACCTAACCTTATTATAACAAGAGCAATTTATTTTAGCCTAACCCAACTAAATATATTTTAGATTTGTTTACAATAATTGAATACTAAACAAACACAATCAAATTTATTTTTTTCGTTAGGTTCAGAAAGATTTTGGCAAAATTATTGCATACACAAATTTTCACTTGACCTATATGGCAAGATGAGCGTTGCTATTTAAGCCAAGATCGCAAGTTCTGCCTATTCTTCACGACATATATATATATATATATATATATATATATATATATATATATATATATATATATATATATATATATATATATATATATATATATATATATATATATAATGTATACGTTTGTGGCAGTGTTTTCAAAATTCTGGAGATTTCCTCACGAATTAGTCGTCTGAATCTAAAACCAGCAAATAATAACCAGCAAATAATAGAGCCTACTAGACTGGAGAATACACTACACCTCATCTTCACTAACAATGATGATCTGATAAGAAATGTCACCATATCAAAAAAAAAGGCCTGAGCTTGCTACCATCTGCAGCTCATAAGACTGCCATCCCCACGAGCCCCTTTGAGGCGGGGTAGATGGCAGACCAGAGGCCTAGCTTCTCCCTACGAGCCCCGTGAGGGCGGGGAATGTGGCTAGGCCTGGGGACACTTGGTCCCAAAGATGAGGGGGCACCTGTACTTCCTCCCATGGGAGACTTAAGTCTCGAGACACTCCCCAGATAGGGAGCCAAGGCCGGGTCACCACTACTTGGAAAAGACCCGGGCCGGGAGAATACCGGCGAATAAAAAAAAAAAAAAAAAAAAAAAAATCAAAAACAATATACTCAGATCACAACATAATTGAGGTTCAGACATGTATGCGAGGAGCCCCAGACCAACATAATGAGACTAGTCACGAGGGAGCATTCACCAAATTCAACTTCAATAACAAAAACATAAAGTGGGACCAAGTAAACCAAGTCCTAACCGATATAAGCTGGGAAGATATACTAAGCAACACAGACCCCAACTTATGCCTAGAACAGATTAACTTGGTGGCACTCGATGTATGCACAAGGCTTATTCCTCTAAGAAAAAGGAGGAGTAGATGTAAAATAGAAAGAGACAGGCGCTCCCTTTACAGGCGACGGAAAAGAATAACAGAGCGGCTAAAAGAGGTCAATATATCTGAAATGCTTAGGGAGACACTGGTCAGAGAAATAGCAAGCATCGAACTTAAGCTAAAGGAATCTTATAGGAGTCAGGAATCGCGGGAAGAACTAAAAGCCATAAATGAAATCGAAAGAAACCCAAAGTATTTCTTCTCCTATGCCTAATCAAAGTCGAGAACAACGTCCAGTATTGGGCCTCTACTTAAACAAGATGGGTCCTACACAGATGACAGCAAGGAAATGAGTGAGCTACTCAAGTCCCAATATGACTCAGTTTTTAGCAAGCCGCTAACCAGACTGAGAGTCGAAGATCAAAATGATTTTTTTATGAGAGAGCCACAAAATTTGGTTAACACAAGCCTATCCGATGTTATCCTGACGCCAAATGACTTCGAACAGGCGATAAATGACATGCCCATGCACTCTGCCCCAGGGCCAGACTCATGGAACTCCGTGTTCTTCAAGAACTGCAAGAAGCCCCTATCACGAGCCTTTTCCATCCTATGGAGAGGGAGCATGGACACGGGGGTCGTCCCACAGTTACTAAAAACAACAGACATAGCCCCACTCCACAAAGGGGGCAGTAAAGCAACAGCAAAGAACTACAGACCGATAGCACTAACATCCCATATCATAAAAATCTTTGAAAGGGTCCTAAGAAGCAAGATCACCACCCATCTAGAAACCCATCAGTTACACAACCCAGGGCAACATGGGTTTAGAACAGGTCGTTCCTGTCTGTCTCAACTATTGGATCACTACGACAAGGTCCTAAATGCACTAGAAGACAAAAAGAATGCAGATGTAATATATACAGACTTTGCAAAAGCCTTCGACAAGTGTGACCATGGCGTAATAGCGCACAAAATGCGTGCTAAAGGAATAACAGGAAAAGTCGGTCGATGGATCTATAATTTCCTCACTAACAGAACACAGAGAGTAGTAGTCAACAGAGTAAAGTCCGAGGCAGCTACGGTGAAAAGCTCTGTTCCACAAGGCACAGTACTCGCTCCAATCTTGTTCCTCATCCTCATATCTGACATAGACAAGGATGTCAGCCACAGCACCGTGTCTTCCTTTGCAGATGACACCCGAATCTGCATGACAGTGTCTTCCATTGCAGACACTGCAAGGCTCCAGGCGGACATCAACCAAATCTTTCAGTGGGCTGCAGAAAACAGTATGAAGTTCAACGATGAGAAATTTCAATTACTCAGATATGGTAAACACGAGGAAATTAAATCTTCATCAGAGTACAAAACAAATTCTGGCCACAAAATAGAGCGAAACACCAACGTCAAAGACCTGGGAGTGATCATGTCGGAGGATCTCACCTTCGAGGACCATAACATTGTAGCAATCGCATCTGCTAGAAAAATGACAGGATGGATAATGAGAACCTTCAAAACTAGGGAGGCCAAGCCCATGATGACACTCTTCAGGTCACTTGTTCTATCTAGGCTGGAATATTGCTGCACACTAACAGCACCTTTCAAGGCAGGTGAAATTGCTGACCTAGAAAATGTACAGAGAACCTTCACGGCGCGCATAACGGAGATAAAACACCTCAATTACTGGGAGCGCTTGAGGTTCCTAAAACTGTATTCCCTAGAATGCAGGCGAGAGATACATGATTATATACACCTGGAAAATCCTAGAGGGACTAGTACCGAACTTGCACACGAAAATCACTCACTAGGAAAGCAAAAGACTTGGCAGACGATGCACCATCCCCACAATGAAAAGCAGGGGTGTCACTAGCACGTTAAGAGACCATACCAGTCCACTAACACCCGGGATGCGACCCACACCAGTCCACTAACACCCGGGATGCAACCCACACCAGTCCACTAACACCCGGGTATCTATTTTACACTGATGGGCGAACAGGGACAGCAGGTGTCTTATGGAAACACGTCCCTAATATTTTTCAGCCGTACCGGAGGAGATTCGAACCCCGGACCTCAGTGTTTGAGCTGAGTGCGCTAGCGATCCAGACACGGACCCAGTGGCCTGGTTGGTAAGGCTCCCGCTTCACACACGGAGGGCCCGGGTTCGATTCCCGGTGGGGTAGAAACATTTCGACGCGTTTCCTTACACCTGTTGTCCTGTTCACCTAGCAGCAAATAGATACTTGAGTGTTAGTGGACTGGTGTGGGTGGCATCCTGGGGGATAATATTGAGAACATCAATGAAAATAAGACAGACAGTCCTCGATGAATCATTAATTTTCTTTGGTTATCTTGGGTGGCTAACTCTCCGGGGATAAAAATTCAAACGACATCTTATCTTAATAAGTAAGTTTATTCGGACACAAATAGTTACATAGATAATCATACATAGCAACATACAGTTACATAGATAATCATACATAGCAACATACAGTTACATAGATAATCATACATAGCAACATACAGTTACATAGATAATCATACATAGCAACATACAGTTACATAGATAATCATACATAGCAACATACAGTTACATAGATAATCATACATAGCAACATACAGTTACATAGATAATCATACATAGCAACATACAGTTACATAGATAATCATACATAGCAACATACAGTTACATAGATAATCATACATAGCAACATACAGTTACATAGATAATCATACATAGCAACATACAGTTACATAGATAATCATACATAGCAACATACAGTTACATAGATAATCATACATAGCAACATACAGTTACATAGATAATCATACATAGCAACATACAGTTACATAGATAATCATACACAGCAACATAGCTGTGGCTCGTACGTTGGTTTGCGTGCAGCCAGCAGCAACAGCCTGGTTGATCAGGCTCTGATCCACCAGGAGGCCTGGTCACAGACCGGGCCGCGGGGGCGTTGACCCCCGGAACTCTCTCCAGGTAAACTCCAGGTAATACTCGACAGAAAAGAAATATGTTAAAATCAGCAATAATAAAACATGATAACCTTTGACTGTTTAATATATTAGGATTGTTCACACTAGATTTATTTATAAGTGAAGCTGTTGTTCACACTAGATTTATTTATAAGTGAAGCTGTTGTTCACACTAGATTTATTTATAAGTGAAGCTGTTGTTCACACTAAATTTATAAGTGAAGCTGTTGTTCACACTAGATTTATTTATAAGTGAATCTGTTGTTCACACTAAATTTATTTATAAGTGAAGCTGTTGTTCACACTAAATTTATTTATAAGTGAAGCTGTTGTTCACACTAAATTTATTTATAAGTGAAGCTGTTGTTCACACTAAATTTATTTATAAGTGAAGCTGTTGTTCACACTAAATTTATTTATAAGTGAAGCTGTTGTTCACACTAAATTTATTTATAAGTGAAGCTGTTGTTCACACTAAATTTATTTATAAGTGAAGCTGTTGTTCACACTAAATTTATTTATAAGTGAAGCTGTTGTTCACACTAAATTTATTTATAAGTGAAGCTGTTGTTCACACTAAATTTATTTATAAGTGAAGCTGTTGTTCACACTAAATTTATTTATAAGTGAAGCTGTTGTTCACACTAAATTTATTTATAAGTGAAGCTGTTTTTCACACTAGATTTATTTATAAGTGAAGCTGTTGTTCACACTAAATTTATTTATAAGTGAAGCTGTTGTTCACACTAAATTTATTTATAAGTGAAGCTGTTGTTCACACTAAATTTATTTATAAGTGAAGCTGTTTTTCACACTAGATTTATTTATAAGTGAAGCTGTTGTTCACACTAAATTTATTTATAAGTGAAGCTGTTGTTCACACTAAATTTATTTATAAGTGAAGCTGTTGTTCACACTAAATTTATTTATAAGTGAAGCTGTTGTTCACACTAAATTTATTTATAAGTGAAGCTGTTGTTCACACTAGATTTATTTATAAGTGAAGCTGTTGTTCACACTAGATTTATTTATAAGTGAAGCTGTTGTTCACACTAGATTTATTTATAAGTGAAGCTGTTGTTCACACTAGATTTATTTATAAGTGAAGCTGTTGTTCACACTAGATTTATTTATAAGTGAAGCTGTTGTACTTAACTTCTAACCTGATTCTTTCCTGAATATTTAAGAGTGTAAAAATGCCGTCATTCTACACGGACATACCAACAATAATTGGTTATTATAAAATAAGTGTTATTTTTTTGGCCTTTGTTAGATATGTCAACTTTTTGTGTTAAACCGTTGTGTCTTAAGGAGTTGTTTTGGTTACTATTTCGTAGGTTATGGAGCATAGCCACAGCTCTTGAACCTTGAGAAGACCTTTGTTACCTTGTTGTTATGAGGCCTTTATGATCTTCTGTGATTGTGGTAAGCACAGCTGGAATAGAACTCATAATTACATGTACACAGGTGAATATGTGATGAATTAGCGCCCAGTTTACTTTTTATGTGAGTTTATCCAATGTCCATTTTCTTTAATACCCATTTTCAATTTAATTTATAGAGAGTAACTATGAGAGAATAAGAACTGGTTAAGTCTGATGCTGATACTCCACCAAAAACTAGTAACAAACTGATGAACTGTGCAGATGAATATTTCAATGTTATATAGTTATCATGCTTTTAAAATTGACATCATTAACCTTCAAAGATTCCATGACAATGAAGAAGTTTTTCCCAAAAACTCCAAAATACTTCTTTTTTCATTGAATATGAAGTCTTTTTGTTTTTTAGAACCACGAAATTAACAATTTTCTGTTAAATATATTTGAATTAAGTGTTACATTCCTGAGGAAATTTCAAGAAGTAAGAAATACATTGCCACAAATATATGTGAGAACAGTTTTTCTTCCTTTATAACAAAATATGTGAAAGTTGGCTGGCTCGTCCTGGGAGACACTTCACCCAATTACTACATCAAAAGAGAAACTTCCCTAAGAACCACCAAAACTTCCTTTTACAAAGTAATAAACATGGTTATAAATGACCATAATTTTAGAAGGGGTGGACTGGTAAGCCAGCGGAAGGCCTCGGTCAGATGACCAAAGCTCCAAAGGCGGGTCATCATCTGACTAAGACCTGCGTTAGGAAACACTTGTCCTGTTTCCTGACAAACCTGATCTAACCCTTTTACAAGCATGGGAAACCTCAGCAAAAAAAAAAAAAATCACCCTTATCAGTCTCGCTTAGTAATAATATTTGTTAGATGTGACAAGGGCGAATAATTATAGATAAGTCAGTGTAATAATTATAGATAAGTCAGTGTAATAATTATAGATAAGTCAGTGTAATAATTATAGATAAGTCAGTGAAATAATTATAGATAAGTCAGTATAATAATTATAGATAAGTCAGTGTAATAATTATAGATAAGTCAGTGTAATAATTATAGATAAGTCAGTGTAATAATTATAGATAAGTCAGTGTAATAATTATAGATAAGTCAGTGTAATAATTATAGATAAGTCAGTGTAATAATTATAGATAAGTCAGTGTAATAATTATAGATAAGTCAGTGTAATAAGCATCATATGATCATAGCTGTTGAATATTACTTCTACCTGGCTTGGGATACACCACAAGAATATCCAGATATCTGCACTACCAGCTGATATAAATCAAACGATACATAAATATAAATTTTCTCAACATGAATATTCTTGCAACATGATTAGCTAATTAGTCTTGAAGTCTATCGACTCCTCAAAGAGTCATTATAGCTTCGTATCACTTGTCCACCACACAGCTTAAATTTTATGTGGCTATACACGGAAAGGCATACACTCAGTGTACACACACACACACACACACACACACATGAGGATTGGGGAAGGGCAAAGAAGACCGCAGACGGAGTACAGTCTAGGGGGTCAGAGACTGCAAACATCACTCAAGGAAAAAGATCTTGGGGTGAGTATAACACCAGGCACATCTCCTGAAGCGCATATCAACCAAATAACTGCTGCAGCATATGGGCGCCTAGCAAACCTCAGAACAGCATTCCGACATCTTAATAAGGAATCGTTCAGGACCCTGTACACCGTGTACGTTAGGCCCATATTGGAGTATGCGGCACCAGTTTGGAACCCACACCTAGCCAAGCACGTAAAGAAACTAGAGAAAGTGCAAAGGTTTGCAACAAGACTAGTCCCAGAGTTAAGAGGTATGTCCTATGAGGAGAGGTTAAGGGAAATCAACCTGACGACACTGGAGGACAGGAGAGATAGGGGGGACATGATAACGACTTACAAAATACTGAGAGGAATTGACAAGGTGGACAAAGACAGGATGTTCCAGAGATTGGACAAAGCAACATGGGGACACAGTTGGAAGCTGAAGACACAGATGAATCAAAGGGATGTTAGGAAGTATTTCTTCAGCCACAGAGTAGTCAGGAAGTGGAATAGTTTGGGAAGCGATGTAGTGGAGGCAGGATCCATACATAGCTTTAAGCAGAGGTACGATAAAGCTCATGGTTCAAGGAGAGTGACCTAGTAGCGACCAGTGAAGAGGCAGGGCCAGGAGCTTGGACTCGACCCCTGCAACCTAAACTAGGTGAGAACTAGGTGAGTACACACACACACACACACACACACACATCATGAAAATAGGTGAGGGCGATATGACCCAGGTGACAAATTTTCAGAGAATTGGGTGGTTTGCAAGTGGAAGGATACGGCCTGTCAAAGTAATTTTCAAGGAAGAATCAGTTCGAACCAGGATTCTGCAAGAGAAAGTAAGACTGAGGGACAAACAGGGGTACCAGAGATTATACCTCGACCGCGACAGAACACAAGAAGAAAGGACTACACTGAAAGAGAGGGTACAGAGACGCAAGGAGGAACGAGAGGCAATGACAAAGATGAGCAGGACCCAGACACAGGAGGAAGGGCAAACACACCCCACAGAATCTCCCACCGAAAGACTCCAACCGCGACATTCCCAACGCAACTGAGCAACCTATACTACAACCCACTCACTGTTCCCTCTGCCACCAACCCCCATATCACAAACCCCACCCCAACAGCTGTCCCTTATGGGCATTCTGACCCCACCCCATCATCACAAACCCCACAGCTCCCCATAGGCCCCCACCAAGGCTCTCGCTCCCCAACCCCAATATTCTTGCAGGACCACAATGATAGAAAAGAAACTGAAAGTTTGGTACACAAACGCAGACGGAATAACGAATAAACATGAGGAGTGGAACGAAAGAATCAGTGAGGAATCCCAAGACATCATAGCAGTCACAGAAACAAAACTCGCTGAGGCAATAACAGACACAATCTTCCCAACGGGATATCAGATCCTGAGGAAAGATAGAAGGAGTAGAGGGGGAGGAGGGGTTGCACTGCTCATAAAACACCGATGGGGATTCGAGGAAATGGAAGGCATGGACATGATTGGAGAAAGAGACTACATTGTAGGTACAATTCAGTCCGGAGAACATAAAGTAGTCATTGGAGTGATGTATAACCCACCACAGAACTGCAGGAGGCCAAGAGAGGAGTACGAAGAAAACAACAGGGTGATGGTGGACACACTGGCTGAGGTGGCAAGAAGAGCTCACTCGAGCAGAGCAAAGTTACTGGTAATGGGCGATTTCAACCACAGGGAGATCGACTGGGAAAACCTGGAGCCACATGGGGGTCCCGAAACATGGAGAGCCAAGATGATGGATGTGGTACTTGAAAACCTCATGCATTAACATGTCAGGGACACTACCAGAGAGAGGGCGGAGGATGAGCCAGCAAGACTGGATCTTGTGTTCACCCTGAGCAGCTCAGACATTGAGGACATCATTTACGAGAGGCCCCTTGGAGCTAGCGATCACGTGGTTCTGAGTTTTGATTATATAGTAGAGTTACAAGTGGAGAAGGTAACAGGAATTGAAGGGGACAGGCCAAACTATAAAAGGGGGGACTACACAGGTATGAGAAACTTCCTGCAGGAGGTTCAGTGGGACAGAGAAATGGTAGGAAAATCAGTAAACGAGATGATGTAATATGTGGCAACAAAGTGCAAGGAGGCAGAGGAAAGGTTTGTTCCCAAGGAAAACAGAAGTAATCGGAAGACCAAAACGAGTCCTTGGTTTACCCGAAGGTGTAGGGAGGCAAAAACTAAGTGCAACAGAGAATGGAAAAGGTACAGGAGGCATAGGACTCAGGAAAACAAGGAGATTAGTAGAAGAGCCAGAAATGAGTATGCACAGATAAGGAGGGAGGCCCAGCGACAGTACGAAAAGGACATAGCATCAAAAGTCAGATCTGACCCGAAACTGCTGTATAGCCACATTAGGAGGAAGACAACAGTCAAGGACCAGGTGATAAGGCTGAGGAAAGAAGGTGGAGAACTCACAAGAAACGATCAAGAGGTATGTGAGGAGCTCAACATGAGATTTAAGGAAGTATTTACAGTGGAGACAGGAAGGCCTCTGGGGGGACAGACCAGATGGGGACACCAGCAAGGAATACACCAACAAGTGTTGGACGACATACATACAGATGAGGAGGAGGTGACGAAACTGCTATGAGACATAGAGACCTCAAAGGCAATGGGACCGGACAACATCTCCCCGTGGGTCCTTAGAGAGGGAGCAGATATGCTGTGCATGCCACTTACCACAATCTTCAACACGTCCCTGGAAACTGGGCAACTACCTGAGGTATGGAAGACGGCAAATGTAGTTCCCATTTTTAAAAAAGGAGACAGAAAAGAGGCACTAAACTATAGACCTGTGTCATTGACGTGACGTGTATAGTATGCAAAGTTATGGAGAAGATTATCAGGAGGAGAGTGGTGGAGCACCTTGAGCGGAACAAGAGTATAAATGCCAACCAGCACGGATTCATGGAAGGAAAATCCTGTGTCAGAAGCCTTCTGGAGTTTTATGATAAAGTATCAGAAGTAAGACACGAGAGAGAGGGGTGGGTTGATTGCATCTTCTTGGACTGCAAGAAGGCCTTTGACACAGTTCCTCACAAGAGATTAGTGCAGAAGCTAGAGGATCAGGCGCATATAACAGGAAGGGCACTGCAATGGATCAGAGAATACCTGACAGGGAGGCAACAACGAGTCATGGTACGTAACGATGTATCACAGTGGGCACCTGTGACGAGCGGGGTCTCACAGGGGTCGGTCCTAGGACCAGTGCTATTTTTGGTATATGTGAACGACATGATGGAAGGATTAGACTCAGAAGTGTCCCTGTTTGCAGATGATGTGAAGTTAATGAGGAGAATTAAATCAGATGAGGACCAGGCAGGACTTCAAAGAGACCTGGACAGACTTGACAACTGGTCCAGCAAATGGCTTCTCGAATTTAATCCCGCCAAATGCAAAGTCATGAAGATAGGGGAAGGGCACAGAAGACCACAGACAGAGTATAGGCTAGGTGGCCAAAGACTGCAAACCTCACTCAAAGAGAGAGATCTTAGGGTGAGTATAACACCGAGCATGTTTCCGGAAGCACACATCAACCAGATAACTGCTGCAGCATATGGGTGCCTGGCAAACCTGAGAACAGTGTTCCGATACCTTAGTAAGGAATCGTTCAAGATACTGTACACCGTGTATGTCAGGCCCATACTGGAGTATGCAGCACCTGTTTGGAACCTGTACTTGATAAAGCACGTCAAGAAACTAGAGAAAGTACAAAGGTTTGCGACAAGGTTAGTCCCAGAGCTAAGGGGAATGTCCTATGAAGAAAGGTTAAGGGAAATCGGCCTGACGACACTGGAGGACAGGAGGGTCAGGGGAGACATGATAACGACATATAAAATATTGTGCGGAATAGACAAGGTGGACAAAGACAGGATGTTCCAGGTAGGGGACACAGCAACAAGAGGCCACAATTGGAAGTTGAAGACACAAATGAGTCAGAGAGATATTAGGAAGTATTTCTTCAGTCATAGAGTTGTCAGGCAGTGGAATAGCCTAGAAAATGACGTAGTGGAGGCAGGAACCATACACAGTTTTAAGACGAGGTTTGATAAAGCTCATGGAGCAGGGAGAGAGAGAGCCCAGTAGCAACCGGTGAAGAGGCGGGGCCAGGAGCTAAGACTCGACCCCTGCAACCACAAATAGGTGAGTACAAATAGGTGAGTACACACACATAGCATCGAAAGTCAAGTCTGACCCGAAGCTGTTGTTTAGCCACATCAGGAGGAAAGCAACAGTCAAGGACCAGGTAATCAGACTGAGGAAGGATGATGGGGAGTTCACAAGAAACGACCGAGAGGTATGTGAGGAGCTCAACACGAAATTTAAAGAAGTATTTATAGTGGAAACCGGTAGAAATCCAGGAAATCAAAACAGGGAGGTACACCAACAAGTGCTGGATGAGGTACACATAACAAGGAGGAGGCGAAGAAGCTGCTATGTGAACTTGACACCTCAAAGGCGTTGGGACCAGACAACATCTCTCCGTGGGTCCTTAGAGAGGGAGCAGATATGCTGTGTGTGCCACTAATAAAGATCTTCAAGATAAGATAAGATAAGATTTCGTTCGGATTTTTAACCCCGGAGGGTTAGCCACCCAGGATAACCCAAGAAAGTCAGTGCGTCATCGAGGACTGTCTAACTTATTTCCATTGGGGTCCTTATTCTTGTCCCCAAGGATGCGACCCACACCAGTCGACTAACACCCAGGTACCTATTTGCTGCTAGGTGAACAGGACAACAGGTGTAAGGAAACGTGTCGAAATGTTTTCACCCGCCGGGAATCGAACCCGGGCCCTCCGTGTGTGAAGCGGGAGCTTTAGCCACCAGGCCACCGGGCCACATCCATGAAACACTTCCATGAAACTGGGCAACTCCCTGAGGTATGGAAGATGGCAAATATAGTCCCAATTTTTAAAAAAGGAGACAGACATGAGGCATTAAACTACAGACCTGTGTCACTAACGTATATAGTATGCAAAGTCATGGAGAAGATCATCAGGAGGAGAGTGGCGGAGCACCTGGAAAGAAACAGGTGTATAATCGACAACCAACACAGTTTCAGGGAAGGAAAATCCTGTGTCACAAACCTACGGAGTTTTATGACAAGGTGACAGAAGTAAGACAAGAGAGAGAGGGGTGGATAGACTGCATTTTCTTGGTCTGCAAGAAGGCCTTCGACACAGTTCTCACAAGAGGTTACTGCAAAAGCTAGAGGATCAGGCACACATAACAGGAAAGGCACTGCAATGGATCAGAGAATACCTGACAGGGAGGCAACAACGAGTCATGGTACGTGACGAGGTGTCAGAGTGGGCGCCTGTGACTAGCGGGGTTCCACAGGGGTCAGTCCTAGGACCTGTGCTGTTCTTGGTATATGTGAACGACATAACAAAAGGGATAGACTCAGAAGTATCCTTGTTTGCAGATGTGAAGTTAATGAGGAGAATCAAATCGGTCGAGGATCAGGCAGGACTACAAAGAGACCTGGACAGGCTACAAGCCTGGTCCAGCAATTGGCTCCTTGAATTTAATAGCCCTGTCAAATGCAAAGTCATGAAGATTGGGGAAGGGCAAAGAAGACCACAGACACAATATAGTCTAGGTGGCCAAAGACTGCAAACCTCACTCAAGGAAAAAGATCTTGGGGTGAGTATAACACCGAGCACATCTCCTGAGGCGCACATCAATCAGATGACTGCTGCAGCGTACGGGCGTTTGGCAAACCTAAGGACAGCGTTCCGATACCTCAATAAGGAATCGTTCAAGACTCTGTACACCATTTACGTCAGTCCCATACTGGAGTATGCAGCACCAGTTTGGAATCCACACCTGGCCAAGCACGTAACGAAATTAGAGAAAGTGCAAAGGTTTGCAACAAGACTAGTCCCAGAGCTACGGGGATTGTCCTACGAAGAAAAGTTAAGGGAAATCGGCCTGACGACACTGGAGGACAGGAGGGTCCGGGGAGACATGATAACAACATATAAAATACTGCGCGGAATAGACAAGGTGGATAGAGACAGGATGTTCCAGAGATGGGACACATACACAAGAGGTCACAATTGGAAGCTGAAGTCTCAGATGAATCAAAGAGATGTTAGGAAGTATTTCTTCAGTCATAGAGTTGTCAGGAAGTGGAATAACCTAGAAAGTGACGTAGTGGAGGCGGGAACCATACATAGTTTTAAGACGAGGTATGATAAAGCTCATGGAGCGGGGAGAGAGAGGACCTAGTAGCAATCAGCGAAGAGGCGGGGCAGGAGCTATGAATCGACCCCTGCAACCACAAAAAGGTGAGTACAAATGGGTGAGTACACACACACACACTGGACAGACACCTAAAATCAGTACCTGATTAGTCGGGATGTGGTAGCCTGGTTGATCAGACCCTGATCCACCATGAGGCCTGGTCATAGACCGGGCCGCGGGGGCGTTCACCCCCGAAACTCTCTTTAGGTATACTCAATATATATATATATATATATATATATATATATATATATATATATATATATATATATATATATATATATATATATATATATATATATATATATATATATATATATATATATATATATATATATATATATATATATATATATATATATATATATATATATATATATATATATATATATATATGTATTCTGATTATATACATAACTTCGGAAGAAGAGTCCAGGTACTGGGCCGCAAAGTTTGTATACCTGAACAAGTTACGAACTGTTCAGGTAGGTATATACGCCCATTAGGTACTTACATACATAATCTTTGGTTGTATAAAAATGTCATTGAATTAAATTAAAGAATACAATAATGATGTAGATAGAGGTGTGTAGTAAGTAACTTGGGTTGCCAGGCAACACCACGAACAATGTCATAACAATATCACGAACCTAAACTATCACTCTTACTATCTGAGCTTACGGACGTATCGTACTGAAGATTAGATGAATATATTCTAGCAGTATTACATTTACACATTATTATTGTTGCTGTCAAAAAACAATAATTTCAGATGCTGACATCCATATATAAATGATGACGTCATGGAAACTGTGTAAAAATGGCACAAGACACGCGACCCACATTATTCGGTGTTTCACCCTTCTATGTAACGATTTTAGTTTTGAGGATGTTACCCTTAATGCAGAGTAATAATTCATGAACACTTCGACTTGCAGTGTTTTGTCTTAGGTAGGAAATATTCTGACCCTTTCTGGCATAATTGCCAGGTACACAATGTTCGTAATTATGGCGACCATATTCAAGTTATTGATTCTGAAGGGTTAGTGACCCTTATAACCAAGACAGTCAAGAACTCTGGCGTATTTGGTCCTCTTTCCCGGGATGCGACCCAAAACTGAATACTAAGTGTCAGGTGCCTATTTACTGTTAAATTACATTCACTTGTTAGACGAAGAATGAGAGGAGACATGATCGAAGTGTATAAGTGGAAGATGGGTATAAATAGGGGGGATATAAATAAGGTCTTGAGGATATCTCTCCAAGAGAGAACCCGCAGTAATGGATTTAAATTAGATAAGTTTAGATTTAGAAAGGACATAGGAAAGTATTGGTTTGGAAATAGGGTAGTTGATGAGTGGAACAGTCTACCTAGTTGGGTTATTGAGGCTAGGACATTGGGTAGTTTCAAATTTAGGTTGGATAAATATAAGAGTGAGAGGGGTTGGATTTGAGTTGGACTTGCAGATGAGTGGATAGAGTTATCAGAGCTTATTTCTTGGGTAGCATTGAGGATTGGGTTGGGAAAATGTTTCGTTAGTAGGATGAATTGTAAAGGACCTGCCGAGCATGGGCCAACAGGCCTGCTGCAGTGATCCTCCTTTCTTATGTTCTTAAGTCTTCGGTAGTGGACAACGTTGACGTAAAGTCTCCGGTAGTAGACAACGTTGACGTTAAGTCTCCTGTAGTAGACAACGTTGACGTTAAGTCTCCGGTAGTGGACAACGTTGACGTTAAGTCTCCAGTAGTGGACAACGATGACGTAAGTCTCCAGTAGTGGACAACGATGACGTAAGTCTCCAGTAGTGGACAACGTTGACGTGAAGTCTCCGGTAGTAGAGAACGTTGACGTTAAGTCTCCATTAGTGGACAACGTTGACGTAAGTCTCCAGTAGTGGACAACGTTGGCGTAAGTCTCCAGTAGTAGACAACGATAACGTAAGTCTCCAGCAGTGGACAACGTTGACGTAAGTCTCCAGTAGTGGACAACGTTGACGTAAGTCTCCAGCAGTAGACAACGATAACGTAAGTCTCCAGCAGTAGACAACGTTGACGTAAGTCTCCAGTAGTGGACAACGTTGACGTAAGTCTCCAGTAGTGGACAACGATGACGTAAGTCTCCAGTAGTGGACAACGATGACGTAAGTCTCCAGTAGTGGACAACGATGACGTAAGTCTCCAGTAGTGGACAACGTTGACGTAAGTCTCCAGTAGTGGACAACGATGACGTAAGTCTCCAGTAGTGGACAACGATGACGTAAGTCTCCAGTAGTGGACAACGATGACGTAAGTCTCCAGTAGTGGACAACGATGACGTAAGTCTCCAGTAGTGGACAACGATGACGTAAGTCTCCAGTAGTGGACAACGTTGACGTAAGTCTCCAGTAGTAGACAACGTTGACGTAAGTCTCCAGCAGTGGACAAGGATGACGTAAGTCTCCAGTAGTGGACAACGATGACGTAAGTCTCCAGTAGTGGACAACGATGACGTAAGTCTCCAGTAGTGGACAACGATGACGTAAGTCTCCAGTAGTGGACAACGATGACGTAAGTCTCCAGTAGTGGACAACGATGACGTAAGTCTCCAGTAGTGGACAACGATGACGTAAGTCTCCAGTAGTAGACAACGTTGACGTAAGTCTCCAGTAGTAGACAACGTTGACGTAAGTCTCCAGTAGTAGACAACGTTGACGTAAGTCTCCAGCAGTGGACAACGATGACGTAAGTCTCCAGCAGTGGAGTACGTAAGTCAGTACAACGTTGACGTAAGTCTCCAGTAGTAGACAACGTTGACGTAAGTCTCCAGCAGTGGACAACGATGACGTAAGTCTCTAGTAGTAGACAACGTTGACGTAAGTCTCCAGCAGTGGACAACGATGACGTAAGTCTCTAGTAGTAGACAACGTTGACGTAAGTCTCCAGTAGTAGACAACGTTGACGTAAGTCTCCAGTAGTGGACAACGATGACGTAAGTCTCCAGTAGTGGACAACCTTGATACCTGCACGTTTGTTTACCTTCAGCATTATCATAATAGGGAAAAAAATTATACCACCAATCAATAAATGTTGAGAAAGAGACCAGCTGGATGTTGCAGCACGTTGCAGCACGCACATAATTGTTAGCTTAATGGTGTGAATATTGAGGTGAAGGTCAGGGGGTCAGGGGAACACGAGTTGAAAATGTCAAGTCAGGTGATGAGATCAATTTCAGATATTGAGGTCAAGGAAAAGTGCAAATATAAGTGTCATTTGAGGGAAGACAAGTGGCTATCAGAGACTGTTGATAACAAGGAAAGGGATCAGGATAAGGCAGAGAAGAGAGGGTGTCAGGTAGTAGGCAGGTTGTCTTATTAAGTCATACCACACAAGAGGTATGTCATGCCTCACACGAGGTAAGTCATACCACACAAGAGGTATGTCATGCCTCACACGAGGTAAGTCATGCCCCACAAGAGGTATGTCATGCCTCACAAGAGGTATGTCATGCCTCACAATACGTAAGTCATGCCCCACAAAAAGTATGTCATGCCTCACAAGAGGTATGTCATGCCTCACAAGAGGTATGTCATGCCTCACAAGAGGTATGTCATGCCTCACAAGAGGTATGTTATGCCTCACAAGAGGTATGTCATGCCTCACAAGAGGTATGTCATGCCCCACAAGAGGTATGTCATGCCTCACAAGAGGTAAGTCATGCCCCACAAGAGGAAAGTCTTGCCCGACAAGAGGTATGTCATGCCTCACAATAGGTAAGTCATGCCCCACAAGAGGTATATCATGCCTCACAAGAGGTACGTCATGCCCCACAAGAGGTACGTCATGCCCCACAAGAGGTATGTCATGCCTCACAAGAGGTAATTCATGCCCCACAAGAGATATGTCATGCCTCACAATAGGTAAGTCATGCCCCACAATAGGTATGTCATGCCTCACAAGAGGTATGTCATTCCTCACAAGAGGTAATTCATGCCCCACAAGAGATATGTCATGCCTCACAATAGGTAAGTCATGCCCCACAATAGGTATGTCATGCCTCACAAGAGGTAAGTCATGCCCCACAAGAGGTAAGTCATGCCCCACAAGAGGTATGTCATGTCTCACAAGAGGTAAGTCATGCCTCACAAGAGGTATGTCATGCCTCACAAGAGGTATGTCATGCCTCACAAGAGGTAAGTCATGCCCCACAAGAGGTAAGTCATGCCTCACAAGAGGTAAGTCATGCCTCACAAGAGGCAAGTCATGCCTCACAAGAGGTATGTCATGCCTCACAAGAGGTATGTCATGCCCCACAAGAGGTAAGTCATGCCTCACAAGAGGTATGTCATGCCCCACAAGAGGTAAGTCATGCCCCACAAGAGGTATGTCATGCCCCACAAGAGGTAAGTCATGCCCCACGAGAGGTATGTCATGCCTCACAAGAGGTAAGTCATGCCCCACAAGAGGTATGTCATGCCTCACAAGAGGTATGTCATGCCTCACAAGAGGTATGTCATGCCTCACAAGAGGTAAGTCATGCCCCACAGGAGGTAAGTCATGCCCCACAAGAGGTATGTCATGCCTCACAAGAGGTATGTCATGCCTCACAAGAGGTATGTCATGCCTCACAAGAGGTATGTCATGCCTCACAAGAGGTATGTTATGCCTCACAAGAGGTATGTCATGCCCCACAAGAGGTATGTCATGCCTCACAAGAGGTAAGTCATGCCCCACAAGAGGAAAGTCTTGCCCGACAAGAGGTATGTCATGCCTCACAATAGGTAAGTCATGCCCCACAAGAGGTATATCATGCCTCACAAGAGGTACGTCATGCCCCACAAGAGGTACGTCATGCCCCACAAGAGGTATGTCATGCCTCACAAGAGGTAATTCATGCCCCACAAGAGATATGTCATGCCTCACAATAGGTAAGTCATGCCCCACAATAGGTATGTCATGCCTCACAAGAGGTATGTCATTCCTCACAAGAGGTAATTCATGCCCCACAAGAGATATGTCATGCCTCACAATAGGTAAGTCATGCCCCACAATAGGTATGTCATGCCTCACAAGAGGTAAGTCATGCCCCACAAGAGGTAAGTCATGCCCCACAAGAGGTATGTCATGCCTCACAAGAGGTAAGTCATGCCTCACAAGAGGTATGTCATGCCTCACAAGAGGTATGTCATGCCTCACAAGAGGTAAGTCATGCCCCACAAGAGGTAAGTCATGCCTCACAAGAGGTAAGTCATGCCTCACAAGAGGCAAGTCATGCCTCACAAGAGGTATGTCATGCCTCACAAGAGGTATGTCATGCCCCACAAGAGGTAAGTCATGCCTCACAAGAGGTATGTCATGCCCCACAAGAGGTAAGTCATGCCCCACAAGAGGTATGTCATGCCCCACAAGAGGTAAGTCATGCCCCACGAGAGGTATGTCATGCCTCACAAGAGGTAAGTCATGCCCCACAAGAGGTATGTCATGCCTCACAAGAGGTATGTCATGCCTCACAAGAGGTATGTCATGCCTCACAAGAGGTAAGTCATGCCCCACAAGAGGTATGTCATGCCCCACAAGAGGTATGTCATGCCTCACAAGAGGTAAGTCATGCCCCACAAGAAGTATGTCATGCCTCACAAGAGGTATGTCATGCCTCACAAGAGGTAAGTCATGCCCCACAAGAGGTATGTCATGCCTCACAAGAGGCAAGTCATGCCCCACAAGAGGTATGTCATGCCTCACAAGAGGCAAGTCATGCCCCACAAGAGGTATGTCATGCCCCACAAGAGGTATGTCATGCCTCGCAAGAGGTAAGTCATGCCCCACGAGAGGTATGTCATGCCTCACAAGAGGTATGTCATGCCCCACGAGAGGTATGTCATGCCTCACAAGAGGTATGTCATGCCCCACAAGAGGTATGTCATGCCCCACAAGAGGTATGTCATGCCCCACAAGAGGTATGTCATGCCTCACAAGAGGTAAGTCATGCCCCACGAGAGGTATGTCATGCCTCACAAGAGGTATGTCATGCCCCACGAGAGGTAGGTCATGCCTCACAAGAGGCAAGTCATGCCCCACAAGAGGTATGTCATGCCCCACAAGAGGTATGTCATGCCTCACAAGAGGTAAGTCATGCCCCACGAGAGGTATGTCATGCCTCACAAGAGGTATGTCATGCCCCACGAGAGGTATGTCATGCCTCACAAGAGGTATGTCATGTCCCACAAGAGGTATGTCATGCCCCACAAGAGGTATGTCATGCCTCACAAGAGGTATGTCATGCCCCACGAGAGGTATGTCATGCCCCACGAGAGGTATGTCATGCCTCACAAGAGGTAAGTCATGCCCCACGAGAGGTAGGTATGTCCCACAAGAGGTATGTCATGTCCCACAAGAGGTATGTCATGCCCCACGAGAGGTATGTCATGCCTCACAAGAGGTAAGTTATGCCCCACGAGAGGTATGTCATGCCTCACAAGAGGTATGTCATGCCCCACAAGAGGTATGTCATGCCTCACAAGAGGTATGTCATGCCCCACAAGAGGTATGTCATGCCCCACAAGAGGTATGTCATGCCTCACAAGAGGTATGTCATGTCCCACAAGAGGTATGTCATGCCCCACGAGAGGTATGTCATGCCTCACAAGAGGTAAGTTATGCCCCACGAGAGGTATGTCATGCCCCACAAGAGGTATGTCATGCCCCACAGCAGGGAAGAATTTAGAGCATATATCTTCCTGTTTGTTCAACTATGTTGTTCAACTATGTTGTTCAACTATGTTGTTCAACTATGTTGTTCAACTATGTTGTTCAACTATGTTGTTCAACTATGATGTTCAACTATGTTGTTCAACTACGTTGTTCAACTATGATGTTCAACTACGTTGTTCAACTATGTTGTTCAACTATGTTGTTGAACACATCTGTTCAACATCCCTGTTCAATTTCCTTGGTTTTTACTTATGTTCAACTATTTTGTTTAACGCCTATTGTTCAACTACCTTGTTCAAAACTCATGTTCAACTACCTTGTTTAATACTTTTGTTCAACCCTCTTATTGAACATCCTTGTTCAACTTCCTATTTTAGTACGATTCCTCTTTTTTGTTATGATTCTTAATTCAAGACAAGTTCAACACTTTTGTTCATCTGATTTGTTCAGTTACGCTGTTCAACACTTGTCCAAAATCTTGTTCACAATTTTGTTCAATTACCATATTTAACAAAACTGTTGCAGGTGCTGGAATAATGTCAGGTGTTGCAGGTGCTGGAATAATGTCAGGTGTTGCAGGTGCTGGAATAATGTCAGGTGTTGCAGGTGCTGGAATAATGTCAGGTGTTGCAGGTGTTGAAATAATGTCAGGTGTTGCAGGTGCTGGAATAATGTCAGGTGTTGCAGGTGCTGGAATAATGTCAGGTGTTGCAGGTGTTGAAATAATGTCAGGTGTTGCAGGTGCTGGAATAATGTCAGGTGTTGCAGGTGCTGGAATAATGTCAGGTGTTGCAGGTGCTGGAATAATGTCAGGTGTTGCAGGTGCTGGAATAATGTCAGGTGTTGCAGGTGCTGGAATAATGTCAGGTGTTGCAGGTGCTGGAATAATGTCAGGTGTTGCAGGTGCTGGAATAATGTCAGGTGTTGCAGGTGCTGGAATAATGTCAGGTGTTGCAGGTGCTGGAATAATGTCAGGTGTTGCAGGTGCTGGAATAATGTCAGGTGTTGCAGGTGCTGGAATAATGTCAGGTGTTGCAGGTGCTGGAATAATGTCAGGTGTTGCAGGTCCTGGAATAATGTCATGTGTTGCAGGTGTTGGAATAATGTCAGGTGTTGCAGGTGCTGGAATAATGTCAGGTGTTGCAGGTGCTGGAATAATGTCAGGTGTTGCAGGTGCTGGGATAATGTCAGGTGTTGCAGGTGCTGGAATAATGTCAGGTGTTGCAGGTGCTGGAATAATGTCAGGTGTTGCAGGTGCTGGAATAATGTCAGGTGTTGCAGGTGCTGGAATAATGTCAGGTGTTGCAGGTGCTGGAATAATGTCAGGTGTTGCAGGTGCTGGAATAATGTCAGGTGTTGCAGGTGCTGGAATAATGTCAGGTGTTGCAGGTGCTGGAATAATGTCAGGTGTTGCAGGTGCTGGAATAATGTCAGGTGTTGCAGGTGCTGGAATAATGTCAGGTGTTGCAGGTGCTGGAATAATGTCATGTGTTGCAGGTGTTGGAATAATGTCAGGTGTTGCAGGTGCTGGAATAATGTCAGGTGTTGCAGGTGCTGGAATAATGTCAGGTGCTGCAGGTGCTGGGATAATGTCAGGTGTTGCAGGTGCTGGAATAATGTCAGGTGTTGCAGGTGCTGGAATAATGTCAGGTGTTGCAGGTGCTGGAATAATGTCAGGTGTTGCAGGTGCTGGAATAATGTCAGGTGTTGCAGGTGCTGGAATAATGTCAGGTGTTGCAGGTGCTGGAATAATGTCAGGTGTTGCAGGTGCTGGAATAATGTCAGGTGTTGCAGGTGCTGGAATAATGTCAGGTGTTGCAGGTGCTGGAATAATGTCAGGTGTTGCAGGTGCTGGAATAATGTCAGGTGTTGCAGGTGCTGGAATAATGTCAGGTGTTGCAGGTGCTGGAATAATGTCAGGTGTCGCAGGTGCTGGAATAATGTCAGGTGTTGCAGGTGCTGGGATAATGTCAGGTGTTGCAGGTGCTGGAATAATGTCAGGTGTTGCAGGTGCTGGAATAATGTCAGGTGTTGCAGGTGCTGGAATAATGTCAGGTGTTGCAGGTGCTGGAATAATGTCAGGTGTTGCAGGTGCTGGGATAATGTCAGGTGTTGCAGGTGCTGGAATAATGTCATGTGTTGCAGGTGTTGGAATAATGTCAGGTGTTGCAGGTGCTGGAATAATGTCAGGTGTTGCAGGTGCTGGAATAATGTCAGGTGTTGCAGGTGCTGGAATAATGTCAGGTGTTGCAGGTGCTGGAATAATGTCAGGTGTTGCAGGTGCTGGAATAATGTCAGGTGTTGCAGGTGCTGGAATAATGTCAGGTGTTGCAGGTGCTGGAATAATGTCAGGTGTTGCAGGTGCTGGAATAATGTCAGGTGTTGCAGGTGCTGGAATAATGTCAGGTGTTGCAGGTGCTGGAATAATGTCAGGTGTTGCAGGTGTTTGAGGAGCTGAAACAGTGTTTCCGGTGTTGCAGACTTTGGAGCATTGGCAGGTGTTTTTTTGCATTGTTTCAGATTTATCAGTTATTGAAACAGTGTTGCATGTGTTGAAAGTGTTGAAAAATGTTGCAGATATTAAAAATGAGAAGAAAGTGTTGCAGGTGCTTATATAATGTTGCACGTGCAACAACAATGCAACATGTGTTAAAATAACAATATTTGAGGAGTTATAGCAGTGATGCAGGTGTTATAATAATGTTGCAGAGAGGAAACAGTGTTGAAATGTTGATTTTAAGGCAATGTTGCAGGTGTTGTAAGAGTGTTTACACGTATTGAAACAGTGTTGAAGGAGATGAAAGGATTGCAACTTTCAAAACAGTGTTGCAAGCGTTAAGCAATTTTACAAGTGTTACTACTATGTTGCAAGGGTTAGAATAGCGTTGCATGTGTTAGGAGAGTGTTGCAGGTGTTGAACGTTGTTGCGCGTGTTGAATCAATGCGTCATAAAAACCATTTAACAACAGCGACATGTCTGGACGCAGCAGCGACATGTCTGGACGCAGCAGCTCAGGTCAGTGTCTTGGTGACAAACACCAGTCTACCTTCCATGCTTGCTTCCCAGTCTACCTTCCATGCTTGCTTCCCAGTCTACCTTCCATGCTTGCTTCCCAGTCTACCTTCCATGCTTGCTTCCCAGTCTACCTTCCATGCTTGCTTCCCAGTCTACCTTCCATGCTTGCTTCCCAGTCTACCTTCCATGCTTGCTTCCCAGTCTACCTTCCATGCTTGCTTCCCAGTCTACCTTCCATGCTTGCTTCCCAGTCTACCTTCCATGCTTGCTTCCCAGTCTACCTTCCATGCTTGCTTCCCAGTCTACCTTCCATGCTTGCTTCCCAGTCTACCTTCCATGCTTGCTTCCCAGTCTACCTTCCATGCTTGCTTCCCAGTCTACCTTCCATGCTTGCTTCCCAGTCTACCTTCCATGCTTGCTTCCCAGTCTACCTTCCATGCTTGCTTCCCAGTCTACCTTCCATGCTTGCTTCCCAGTCTACCTTCCATGCTTGCTTCCCAGTCTACCTTCCATGCTTGCTTCCCAGTCTACCTTCCATGCTTGCTTCCCAGTCTACCTTCCATGCTTGCTTCCCAGTCTACCTTCCATGCTTGCTTCCCAGTCTACCTTCCATGCTAGATTCCCTGTCTACCTTCCATGCTTGCTTCCCAGTCTACCTTTCATGCTTGCAAGTGGAATAATCTGGAAAGTAAAATAGTGGAGGCAAGATCCATACATAGCTTTAGGAAGAGGTACGATAAAGCTCATGGAGCAGGGAGAGAGAGAGAGGACCTCGTAGCGACCAGTGAAAAGGCGGGGCCAGGAGCAATGAATCGAGCCCTGCAACTGCAATTAGGTTTTTACACACACCCATACACACACACACGGCCAGGAGCTATGACTCGACCCCTGCAACCACATATAGGTGAGTACACACTAACACAACCCCAGCAACCATATATAGGTTAGTACACTTACACATAAGTTGTTTCTTAGTACGTAGTATGAGCACGGAACACACGATAAAGTATAATAATATTGCAGGTATAATAGTGCAGGTATAATAGTGCAGGTATAATAGTGCAAGTACAATAGTGCAGGTATAATAGTGCAGGTATAATAGTGCAGGTATAATATTGCAGGTATAATAGTGCAGGTATAATAGTGCAGGTATAATAGTGCAGGTATAATAGTGCAGGTATAATAGTGCAGGTATAATAGTGCAGGTATAATAGTGCACGTATAATAGTGCAGGTATAATAGTGCAGGTATAATAGTGCAGGTATAATAGTGCAGGTATAATAGTGCAGGTATAATAGTGCAGGTATAATAGTGCAGGTATAATAGTGCAGGTATAATAGTGCAGGTATAATAGTGCAGGTATAATATTGCAGGTATAATAGTGCAGGTATAATAGTGCAGGTATAATATTGCAGGTATAATAGTGCAGGTATAATAGTGCAGGTATAATAGTGCAGGTATAATATTGCAGGTATAATAGTGCAGGTATAATAGTGCAGGTATAATAGTGCAGGTATAATAGTGCAGGTATAATAGTGCAGGTATAATAGTGCACGTATAATAGTGCAGGTATAATAGTGCAGGTATAATAGTGCAGGTATAATAGTGCAGGTATAATAGTGCAGGTATAATAGTGCAGGTATAATAGTGCAGGTATAATAGTGCAGGTATAATAGTGCAGGTATAATAGTGCAGGTATAATAGTGCAGGTATAATAGTGCAGGTATAATAGTGCAGGTATAATAGTGCAGGTATTCTCAACGAGAAATGACTAAAATATATTTCCATGTTGAAATTAAAGCACTGAAGTACCAAGGAAGACATCATCACAACGTAAATAATATTCATATACGGTCATATCTTGTGAAGAACGACTGTTGGAGAGCAGGGATACTGAAATATGCTGGTGAGGAACGATTGTTGGTGAGGAGGGATACTGAAATATGCTGAGGAACGATTGTTGGAGAGGAGGGATACTGAAATACGTGGCTACAACTGGAAGATAAAAACAACAGAGGAATGTTACAATATTCTTCTTCAGCTTAAATGCTGAAGTTAACCTCCATAAACAGGGAAGTGTCCTTGGCCCTCTTCTCTTTCTCATATACATAAACGACCTACCAAATGCATCGCAACTACTCAAACCCACACTATTTGCAGATGGCACTACATACGTCTTCTCTCACCCGAGCCCAGTCATGCTAGCCAATACTGTAAATACTGAATTGCAGAAAATATCTACCTGGATGATGATTAACAAACTTACTCTCAACATTGACAAAACCTACTACATTCAGTTTGGTAACAGAGCTACAGATGTCCCTCTTAACATAATGATAAACGGATCACCTATCACAAAGCTAACAGAGGGAAATTCTTAGGAATCCATCTTGATAATAGACTCAAATTTCATACACATGTACAACAAATTTCCAAGAAAATCTCTAAGACCGTAGGTATACTATTGAAGATACGGTACTATGTTCCACAGTCAGCCCTCCTGGCCCTATATCACTCACTTATTTACCACTATCTCACCTATGGAATCTGTGCATGGGGCTCAACAACAATAAATCATCCCAGATCATTAATTACCCAACAAAAGTCTGCAGTTAGAATAACAAACTCCAACTCCAGGCAGCATACTCCACCAATATTCAAAACTCTAAACTTACTCACTGTACAAAACATCCATACTTATTATTGTACCTACTACATACATAGAACATTTAACTCTGATATAAACCCTCCCCTCAAACGTCTCCTTACCATCCTCAACAGAACACATGACCATAACACAAGACACAGATCACTCTTTGATGTTCCCCGGGTCCATCTCACGCTATGTAAAAACTCAATGCACATAAAAGGCCCTAAAATCTGGAATTCATTACCTGTAAATATAAAAGAAACACTGTTTATCAACTCAAGGCTCTTCTTAAAAACCACTTACTCACCCACAACTAGATAAATACTGAATAACTGTATCTCATGAATGTAGAACCTGTGACCCTATCAAACTATGTTTTTTAATTACATTACCTAATAAAATACTCCATTCTTCTCCATTCTCATGACTGCGCAGTTACTCATCTAATGACCACATGACCTGTTTCTGCACTACAAATCATTGATTTTATTCGATTTGATCGGATTAATAAATTGTATGACTTCATATAGCATATTGATCATTTTGTTATATAATACATTGTTACGCTAAAATTTGTACAACCAAAATATTTCTTAATTGAAATGTTCAAATTTCATTGTTTAAAATACTCATTAGTACTTCATATTGTAATTTGTTTACTGTAATTTTTACCACTGAATATATCACTGCTTAGTTAATCTTAAGTTAATTTTAAGCCTGACCATAATGCTCTGCTTACAAGGCACTTTTGGCATGTACACTTTACTACTATAATTCCTTGTGAAGCTATGTGTCACGTCAGGACCTGGGGTTAATAATCTCAGGGGATAAAACAAAGATACTCAACAGGCGTCCTCCTCGGCAGAGAGGCACAGTTCATCAGATCCAGTTGCATGATGGGTCTCTTCTAGAATATGTAAGCAGATACAGGTATCTAGGCTTTGAGGTTCCACTACTTGGACCTGTTGTAACGAGACTTTGTCGCCAATACAAAGAAAGGCAGAGAGAACTTAGAGTTGTGGCAGGTTTTCATCCCAGGTATGGAGCTAATGTTAAAATTGTGAAAATGATGTATCTTGCTTATATTAGATCATTGGTTGATTATGCTGCGCCACTACTTGCACTCGTGTCTGACTGGAAGCTTGGAGGGCTGGAAAAACTGCAAAACGAAGCAATGAGGATCATCCTAGGATGCCCTCGTACTGCCAAAATTTTAAATATGCGTAAAGAACTTAATATTCCAAGCATTAGAGATCGTGTTACTGAAAGAAATATCCTTATTGGGGTCAATATACTTAGGCTAGCCCATTCAAACCCCTGCACAGAAACCCTCCAAACTTTCCTCAGCACTGGTGAACATCCTTCCAGATGGATCGAAAAAACTGGAACCGACCACTGCATGAACCAGCTACATGATCTATATCAAGTTAGACAACAGAGACATTTCCCTGCTCCATGGGATATTACCCCATTCCAAACTACCATTCCTCCATTTCCCCCAAAACTCTTCTTAAATCACAACCAAAGCTTCGTCTTGAAGCCAAACATGATGCCTTAAGCTGTATTGATAACTTAGTCACACAGAACACTCTTTCACAAATTATTTACGTTGATGGTTCTGTTCACCAGTACACTGGTGCAGCTGGTAGTGCTGCTGTTGTCACACAGAGTGATGGTTCTCATAAAGAAATTGGAGCACGCATCAATAACTGGGCCTCTACCCTTCAAACAAAACTGTTTGCCATACTCCTTGGACTCAAATGCGTCCATGTATCTAAGGTTGACACTTTAATTGTAACTGATTCTCTGTCATCCATAAATGCACTCAACTCATTAAGTATAAATTGTGGCATGCTTGTGTCAGAAGCCAGACATAGATATGGTAAGATTGTGGACAGTGGAGTCAGAGTGCACATGCTGTGGATTCCATCTCACATTGGTCTTCAGATGCATGATAGAACTGATAAATTGGCTAAGCTGTATGCTTTCAAAGAGGGGGTAGATTACAATCTTGGGTTGTCAGTTAGCAGTTTGAGAACAATAATACGAAAAGAACTTCAAATGAACTTTATTGACTTAAGACTTAGGGAGATTGACATAAGTCAGTCCATCTATCATCATTCCATCATGCAGGAGGAGCCACATGTCTATGGTGCATCCAACAAGATAAGCAGACTCTTGGATGTCACTACTGCCCGGCTCCGGCTGGGTTACAAGTATCTTTGGCAGGTTAAATCACCACCACCAGATGTAGACCAAACGAAATGTAAACTTTGCCAGATGGACTATTGTCACACCCTGCGTCATTATGTACTGGAGTGTGATCAAATTAATGAATTTAGAAACAACTCACTCAGAAATGTTCAAGAAATGGCGAAGTATTTTATCCACAGTGGTATATTACAGACCATTCTGGAGAAATACCCTGACTTTGCTAGCTGTAAATAAAGCATTACCACATGTACTCACCTAGTTGAGGTTGCGGGGGTCGAGTCCGAGCTCCTGGCTCCGTGTGTGTGTGTGTGTGTGTGTGTGTGTGTGTGTGTGTGTGTGTGTGTGTGTGTGTGTGTGTGTGTGTGTGTGTGTGTGTGTGTGTGTGTGTGTGTGTGTGTGTGTGTGTGTGTGTGGGTGTGTGGGTGTGTGGGTGTGTGGGTGTGTGGGTGTGTGGGTGTGTGGGTGTGTGGGTGTGTGGGTGTGTGGGTGTGTGGGTGTGTGGGTGTGTGGGTGTGTGGATGTGTGGGTGTGTGGGTGTGTGGGTGTGTGGGTGTGTGGGTGTGTGGGTGTGTGGGTGTGTGGGTGTGTGGATGTGTGGGTGTGTGGGTGTGTGGGTGTGTGGGTGTGTGGGTGTGTGGGTGTGTGGGTGTGTGTGTCTGTGTGTGTGTGTGTGTGTGTGTGTGTGTGTGTGTCAGTGTCAGTGTCAGTACTCACCTATTTGTGGTTGCAGGGGTCGAGTCTTAGCTCCTGGCCCCGCCTCTTCACCGGTTGCTACTGGGCCCTCTCTCTCCCCGCTCCATGAGCTTTATCAAACCTCGTCTTAAAACTGTGTATGGTTCCTGCCTCCACTACGTCATTTTCTAGGCTATTCCACTGCCTTACAACTCTATGACTGAAGAAATACTTCCTAATATCTCTCTGACTCATTTGTGTCTTCAACTTCCAATTGTGGCCTCTTGTTTCTGTGTCCCCTCCCTGGAACATCCTGTCTTTGTCCACCTTGTCTATTCTACGCAGTATTTTATATGTCGTCATCATGTCTCCCCTGACCCTCCTGTCCTCCAGTGTCGTCAGGCCGATTTCCCTTAATCTTTCTTCATAGGACATTCCCCTTAGCTCTGGAACTAACCTTGTCGCAAACCTTTGTACTTTCTCTAGTTTCTTGACGTGCTTTATCAAGTGCGGGTTCCAAACAGGTGCTGCATACTCCAGTATGGGCCTGACATACACGGTGTACAGTGTCTTGAACGATTCCTTACTAAGGTATCGGAATGCTGTTCTCAGGTTTGCCAGGCGCCGATATGCTGCAGCAGTTATCTGGTTGATGTGTGCTTCCGGAGACATGCTCGGTGTTATACTCACCCCAAGATCTTTTTCCTTGAGTGAGGTTTGCAGTCTTTGGCCACCTAGCCTATACTCTGTCTGTGGTCTTCTGTGCCCTTCCCCTATCTTCATGACTTTGCATTTGGCAGGATTAAATTCGAGAAGCCATTTGCTGGACCAGGTGTCCAGTCTGTCCAGGTCTCTTTGAAGTCCTGCCTGGTCCTCATCAGATTTAATTCTCCTCATTAACTTCACATCATCTGCAAACAGGGACACTTCTGAGTCTAACCCTTCCATCATGTCGTTCACATATACCAAAAATAGCACTGGTCCTAGGACCGACCCCTGTGGGACCCCGCTCGTCACAGGTGCCCACTGTGATACATCATTACGTACCATGACTCGTTGTTTTCTCCCTGTCAGGTATTCTCTGATCCATTGCAGTGCCCTCCCTGTTATATGCGCCTGATGCTCTAGCTTCTGCACTAATCTCTTGTGAGGAACTGTGTCAAAGGCCTTCTTGCAGTCCAAGAAGATGCAATCAACCCACCCGTCTCTCTCGTGTCTTACTTCTGTTATTTTATCATAAAACTCCAGAAGGTTTGTGACACAGGATTTGCCTTCCATGAATCCGTGCTGGTTGGAATTTATACTCTTGTTCCGTTCCAGGTGCTCCACCACTCTCCTCCTGATAATCTTCTCCATAATTTTGCATAGTATACACGTCAATGACACAGGTCTATAGTTTAGTGCCTCTTTTCTGTCTCCTTTTTTAAAAATGGGAACTACATTTGCCGTCTTCCATACCTCAGGTAGTTGCCCAGTTTCCAGGGACGTGTTGAAGATTGTGGTAAGTGGCACGCACAACATATCTGCTCCCTCTCTAAGGACCCACGGGGAGATGTTGTCCGGTCCCATTGCCTTTGAGGTATCGATGTCCCTTAGCAGTTTCTTCACCTCCTCCTCATCTGTATGTATGTCGTCCAACACTTGTTGGTGTATTCCTTGCTGGTGTCCCCATCTGGTCTGTCCCCCCAGAGTCCTTCCTGTCTCTACTGTAAATACTTCCTTAAATCTCGTGTTGAGCTCCTCACATACCTCTTGATCGTTTCTTGTGAGTTCTCCACCTTCTTTCCTCAGCCTTATCACCTGGTCCTTGACTGTTGTCTTCCTCCTAATGTGGCTATACAGCAGTTTCGGGTCAGATTTGACTTTCGATGCTATGTCGTTTTCATACTGTCGCTGGGCCTCCCCCCTTATCTGTGCATACTCGTTTCTGGCTCTTCTACTAATCTCCTTGTTTTCCTGGGTCCTATGCCTCCTGTACCTTTTCCATTCTCTGTTGCACTTAGTTTTTGCCTCCCTACACTTTCGGGTAAACCAAGGACTCGTTTTGGTCTTCCTATTATTTCTGTTTCCCTTGGGAACAAAACTTTCCCCTGCCTCCTTGCACTTTGTTGCCACATATTCCATCATCTCGTTTACTGATTTTCCTGCCATTTCTCTGTCCCACTGAACCTCCTGCAGGAAGTTTCTCATACCTGTGTAGTCCCCCCTTTTATAGTTTGGCCTGACCCCTTCAGTTCCTGTTACCTTCTCCACTTGTAACTCTACTATATAATCAAAACTCAGAACCACATGATCTCTAGCTCCAAGGGGCCTCTCGTAAGTGATGTTCTGAATGTCTGAACT
The DNA here is from genome assembly GCF_038502225.1 of Cherax quadricarinatus. NCBI lineage: Eukaryota > Metazoa > Arthropoda > Malacostraca > Decapoda > Parastacidae > Cherax > Cherax quadricarinatus. The sequence continues at coordinate 23,752,664 of NC_091340.1, read as the reverse complement.
GCTCAGGGTGAACACAAGATCCAGTCTTGCTGGCTCATCCTCCCCTCTCTCTCTGGTTGTGTCCCTGACATGTTGATGCATGAGGTTTTCAAGTACCACATCCATCATCTTGGCTCTCCATGTTTCGGGACCCCCATGTGGCTCCAGGTTTTCCTAGTCGATCTCCCTGTGGTCGAAATCGCCCATTACCAGTAACTTTGCTCTGCTCGAGTGAGCTCTTCTTGCCACCTCAGCCAGTGTGTCCACCATCACCCTGTTGTTTTCTTCGTACTCCTCTCTTGGCCTCCTGCAGTTCTGTGGTGGGTTATACATCACTCCAATGACTACTTTATGTTCTCCGGACTGAATTGTACCTACAATGTAGTCTCTTTCTCCAATCATGTCCATGCCTTCCATTTCCTCAAATCCCCATTGGTGTTTTATGAGCAGTGCAACCCCTCCTCCCCCTCTACTCCTTCTATCTTTCCTCAGGATCTGATATCCCATTGGGAAGATTGTGTCTGTTATTGTCTCAGCGAGTTTTGTTTCTGTGACTGCTATGATGTCAGGGGATTTTTCACTGATTCTTTCGTTCCACTCCTCATGTTTATTCGTTATTCCATCCGCGTTTGTGTACCAAACTTTCAGTTTCTTTTCTATCATTGTGGTCATGCAAGAATATTGGGGTTGGGGGAGCGAGAGCCTTGGTGGGGGCCTATATGGGGCTGTGGTGTAGGTGGGGTTTGTGATGATGGGGGTGTGGTCAGAATGCCCATAAGGGACAGCTGTTGGGGTGAGGTTTGTGATATGGGGGTTGGTGGCAGAGGGAATAGTGAGTGGGTTGTAGTATAGGTTGCTCAGTTGCGTTGGGAATGTCGTGGTTGGAGTCTTTTGGTGGGAGATTCTGTGGGGTGTGTTTGCCCTTCCTCCTGTGTCTGGGTCCTGCTCATCTTTGTCATTGCCTCTCGTTCCTCCTTGCGTCTCTGTACCCTCTCTTTCAGTGTAGTCCTTTCTTCTTGTGTTCTGTCGCGGTCGAGGTATACTCTCTGGTACCCCTGTTTGTCCCTCAGTCTTGCTTTCTCTTGCAGAATCCTGGTTCGAACTGATTCTTCCTTGAAAATTACTTTGACAGGCCGTATCCTTCCACTCGCAAACCACCCAATTGTCAGTGTGTGTGTGTGTGTGTGTGTGTGTGTGTGTGTGTGTGTGTGTGTGTGTGTGTGTGTGTGTGTGTGTGTGTGTGTGTGTGTGTGTGTGTGTGTGTGTGTGTGTGTGTGTCTGTGTGTGTGTGTGTGTGTGTATGTGTGTGTGTGTGTGTGTGTGTGTGTGTGTGTGTGTGTGTGTGTGTGTGTGTGTGTGTGTGTGTGTGTGTGTGTGTGTGTGTGTGTGTGACTCAACAATCAATATTTGCACCAATAACTCACTACAGTTGTGACCGGGTGTGGAAGTGTGAATTGCTCATTACACAATAATTTGTTCATGATTGTAGCCATGTATAAACGTAAGTAACCATTCTTACAGTATTCATTACCTTTGTAACTTGTGAGTTCATTACCTTTGTAACTTGTGAGTTCATTACCTTTGTACCTAGTTCAGCTATCAAAACTTTGGGGGCCCAGTCCCTGGACCCATTGTGTACCTCTGTAATCTGTAAATACCTTTGTAACTTGTCATGATTGTGACCAGACCTACCTGGAGTTCATTACCTTTGTAAATTGTGAGTTCATTACCTCTGTAACTTGCTTGTCCAAATAAAAAAATATTATTTTTATTATTATTATTATTATTATTATTATTATTATTATTATTATTATTATTATTATTATTATTATTATTATTATTAAAGTATGAGGGTGATAACGAAGGGAGCAGCTAAAGAAGAGACCAAATAACTGCCATCTAGCATGAAGCCTGGATCTGTAATGTTGTTTCTCCAGTAACTTAACATCACAAAGTCATTTTTGTCTACTTATTTCACCTTTAAAAACAACAATATCAAGTTTTAACAGGCTAGAAAACGACACGTAGCAGCTACTGCAGGCGTCCAGAGCAGGAGGAAAGATCAACAAATATCCTTGTCTAGTGGAAGGAGCATGATTGGTGGAAGTAGCGAGGGAGGGAGGAAGGGAGGGAGAGAGGGAGGAAGGGAGGGAGAGAGCAGGTGAAGGTGCGAGGGAGGAAAGGAATGAATAACGGAGTATGAGAGAGAGGACTTGGGACACTTAGTTGTTTCATCTAAGCTAAGCAGAGAAGTGAGGTTATGCAATTTCTTTCATAATGAACGTGAAATACGATAAAAGAGCCAAAGAAAGAGCCATTTGGGTCTACATGGTCGTCTCTGTTTTTCTGGTGTGTTCCCTGCTGGCTTATTCTGTCTTGACAACTTTCCTGCTCTACAAGTAAGTTCCACAGTGACAACTACCATTAAATGTTTTACCTTCATAATTGGTATAAAATGCCTTACTTTGCTACAGTTATGTTCCACCGTGATAACTCGTGCTGGCAAGGATGGCTAATTATATTTGTATTTAACTGACATGCTTCACGTTTTACCTCACTGTGTGGTACAAAAAGTATGACTTTGGCCCTCCGTGTTGGTACGTATCTTTACTAAGATAACATCTTGGTACCTAACACTACATTATCTTGGTACCTAACATTACACTAAGGCTATCATATTCGTTCCTATAATTACCATGAAGACAACATCTTGGTACCTAACATTACAAAGAAGACATCATATTGGTACCTAACATTACAAAGAAGACATCATCTTGGTACCTAACATTACAAAGAAGACATCATACTGGTACCTAACATTACAAAGAAGACATCATCTTGGTACCTAACATTACAAAGAAGACATCATCTTGGTACCTAACATTACAAAGAAGACATCATATTGGTACCTAACATTACAAAGAAGACATCATCTTGGTACCTAACATTACAAAGAAGACATCATCTTGGTACCTAACATTACAAAGAAGACATCATCTTGGTACCTAACATTACAAAGAAGACATCATCTTGGTACCTAACAATACGCAGAAGACATCAACTTTGTTCCAAACATTACTCAAAAAACGCAACTTGTTATCTAACATAACACCAACAACAATGTTAGAGAAGTCAGAAACAATCATTTCACATTAGTTCACTGAAAAATTCATTGATTGTTTCCTTTATGAATACTTTCAAAGCAAGTCTTCGCATTAATTTAAAGATGAAGCTAAGAATAATATGTAACATAACAGCCAACACTTGGTAAACAGTGCGTACTTATCGGTATTTTTTTTCTACTTGTTAGCTATATTAGATTAGTAAAAAATTGAAGGTTAAAGTATGGGTGAAATTTATTCATTTTCTCTTGTTAATTTATTCCCTTTTCTGTCTTGGTTGTTAGTTATGCGTCAGGTAGAACAACGAACCTGATCATGTAAGTTACTTGCTAGAAGTTAGCACCTCCATCCCTACCACCACATTCATTCATTAATTCGTTCTCTCTCCCTCTCTCTTTTATACAGGGTTTTACAAGGTTTGGTTTAGGTTCATAATTTTATTTACAAGCTAACAGCTGTTACTTACATCACCTCATTTGAAAACATTTTTATTATGAGACATTCAAATAGTGAACAGGATGATGTTGGAACCATCTGAGGACCAGCGAGTTTTATTTAGTCAACTGACTATATTTCGCTTATGTTGTACGAACATGTTTTTGTCTGTCTGTCTGTCTGTCTCTCAGTCTTTTCTCACAGCAACACATTATATTCATCACAATCTTTTTTTTTATATTTTATTTAAAACAATACAATACATTAAATAGACAAAAGAACACAGTATCAGTTCTTACACAGAATTATAAATTTCATTGTCAAAATACACACAGACTTTTAACTTTGTGCTGACACACTGTCCCTCATCACCTACGTATTATATCCCACACACCTATGTTAAGCAAGATTACACAAGACTACATTACAATAAGCATTATTATTATTATTATTATCAACAAAGAAGCACCAAACCTACAATCTGCATTTATTTTCCACTTTGTTATTTATATATTATTAATCCTTCATACAGAATTCTCACAAATGCCATAACTGATTCTGCAACACACTGTTAATTTTATATTTGGAGGCACTTGTCACGAGTACCGATAATTTTGATAGATGTGATCCTGGCAGAAAAGTTTTTACTAATATCCCTCCTTCACCCCTAAGTAAAATAACTAATATCACCAACAGATTGGGATATATACAAACTTTTACTAGAGTTCATCAATTGTTGCATTACTATTATGACAATGGAGTGTATCACCACCCCAAAAAGTATGTACATTATTATATTTCCCTAAAAAAAAAAAACAGAAATTTACTATACATGAGAGTTGTTTAATAACCAATAAATTGTTCATCTGATATATTAAGAACTCAGCCATCAAGATAAATTAACCCTAGACACCATTTTACGGTACATCTTATCATGATTTCCTCATAATAACTCCAAACACAGGGAGCTTTCTTATCCATGACAGAATTACATTCACACACCACACACTACATTTACACACATGCACCTCCATACCCAGAGTCATTCACACTTGAACACCCAGGTGTTCTTGTGCCATCCCTGCATCAACACTTGAACACACAGGTGTTATTGTGCCATCCCTGCATCAACACTTGAACACACAGGTGTTTTTGTGCCATCCCTACAGCAACACTTGAACACCCAGGTGTTCTTGTGCCATCCCTGCACCAACACTTGAACACCCAGGTGTTCTTGTGCCATCCCTGCAGCAACACTTGAACACGCAGGTGTTCTTGTGCCATCCCTGCAGCAACACTTGAACACCCAGGTGTTCTTGTGCCATCCCTGCAGCAACACTTGAACACCCAGGTGTTCTTGTGCCATCCCTGCAGCAACACTTGAACACCCAGGTGTTCTTGTACCATCCCTGCATCAACACTTGAACACCCAGGTGTTCTTGTTCCATCCCTGCAGCAACACTTGAACACCCAGGTGTTCTTGTTCCATCCCTGCATCAACACTTGAACACGCAGGTGTTCTTGTTCCATCCCTGCATCAACACTTGAACACGCAGGTGTTCTTGTTCCATCCCTGCATCAACACTTGAACACGCAGGTGTTCTTGTTCCATCCCTGCATCAACACTTGAACACGCAGGTGTTCTTGTTCCATCCCTGCATCAACACTTGAACACGCAGGTGTTCTTGTTCCATCCCTGCAGCAACACTTGAACACCCAGGTGTTCTTGTTCCATCCCTGCATCAACACTTGAACACGCAGGTGTTCTTGTTCCAACCCTGCATCAACACTTGAACACGCAGGTGTTCTTGTTCCATCCCTGCATCAACACTTGAACACGCAGGTGTTCTTGTTCCATCCCTACATCAACACTTGAACACGCAGGTGTTCTTGTTCCATCCCTGTATCAACACTTGAACACGCAGGTGTTCTTGTTCCATCCCTGCATCAACACTTGAACACCCAGGTGTTCTTGTGCCATCCCTGCATCAACACTTGAACACGCAGGTGTTCTTGTTCCATCCCTGCATCAACACTTGAACACGCAGGTGTTCTTGTACCATCCCTGCATCAACACTTGAACACCCAGGTGTTCTTGTGCCATCCCTGCATCAACACTTGAACACCCAGGTGTTCTTGTTCCATCCCTGCATCAACACTTGAACACGCAGGTGTTCTTGTTCCATCCCTGCATCAACACTTGAACACGCAGGTGTTCTTGTTCCATCCCTGCATCAACACTTGAACACGCAGGTGTTCTTGTGCCATCCCTGCATCAACACTTGAACACCCAGGTGTTCTTGTACCATCCCTGCATCAACACTTGAACACGCAGGTGTTCTTGTGCCATCCCTGCATCAACACTTGAACACCCAGGTGTTCTTGTGCCATCCCTGCATCAACACTTGAACACGCAGGTGTTCTTGTGCCATCCCTGCATCAACACTTGAACACGCAGGTGTTCTTGTGCCATCCCTGCATCAACACTTGAACACGCAGGTGTTCTTGTGCCATCCCTGCAGCAACACTTGAACACCCAGGTGTTCTTGTACCATCCCTGCATCAACACTTGAACACGCAGGTGTTCTTGTACCATCCCTGCAGCAACACTTGAACACGCAGGTGTTCTTGTGCCATCCCTGCATCAACACTTGAACACCCAGGTGTTCTTGTGCCATCCCTGCAGCAACACTTGAACACCCAGGTGTTCTTGTACCATCCCTGCATCAACACTTGAACACCCAGGTGTTCTTGTGCCGTCCCTGCAGCAACACTTGAGCACCCAGGTGTTCTTGTGCCATCCCTGCAGCAACACTTGAACTCGCAGGTGTTCTTGTACCATCCCTGAAGCAACACTTGAACACCCAGGTGTTCTTGTTCAATCCCTGCATCAACACTTGAACACCCAGGTGTTCTTGTACCATCCCTGCATCAACACTTGAACACCCAGGTGTTCTTGTTCCATCCCTGCATCAACACTTGAACACGCAGGTGTTCTTGTACCATCCCTGCATCAACACTTGAACACCCAGGTGTTCTTGTGCCATCCCTGCAGCAACACTTGAACACCCAGGTGTTCTTGTACCATCCCTGCAGCAACTAAACGTTGCAACTAAACCATACCCCCGGCCGGATGTTACATTACTATCGTCTATCAGATGTTACATTACTATCGTCTATCAGATGTTACATTACTATCGTCTATCAGATGTTACATTACTATCGTCTATCAGATGTTACATTACTATCGTCTATCAGATGTTACATTACTATCGTCTATCAGATGTTACATTACTATCGTCTATCAGATGTTACATTACTATTCTGACACAGGAGTGTCTCACCACTCCAAAAGTACTTACAATATTATTTTCCCTAAAAAACAAAAAATTTCTATACATGAAAAATTTTTATGAACCACTAAATTGTTCATCTGATATATTATGATCTAAGCCAGAAAGATAAATTAACCCTGAACTCCATTTTACCTGACATATCATCTTGATTTCCTCATAATTACGCCACACACAGGGAGCTTTCTTATCTTAAAGAACATTACTTTCACACACACACACACACACTACATTTACACACATTCACCTCCATACTTAAAGCAATTCACACTTGCACACAGTTTTACTTGTTCCATTCCTGCAACAGCAACCGGAATCAGACTAGTTACCACCCAACCATAATCCGTTACACTTCATACCATCCACCCATGTCATTTGCTAAAACCATTCCCATACACGCCACCACCACTGAAAACCCGTGAAAACCCGACTACCAAAGAAAACCAGTCCCCTACATGGTTATCACTGTACCAAATGCAGGAGACGACTGACTGTAAGCTCTCTGTAGTTCTCTGGAAAACAAGCTCCCCACTGACTCCCATAAATAAGTTTGTTCCTACCAGCAGTCCTGTATATACGCGCTGCAATTGCCTTAATTCGAATCCTACCCCCAGCATCTTTCATTCCCCAGGAAATATACAGAAAATCCACTACCACATACATACTCACCCTTTTTACCTCCCTTGATACCCCTTTTACCTCTAATGTTAAAGCTCGCAGGGTCTCTACATTACCCCCGCCTAGCAGAGAAAAAACCCTCGCCAACCACATCTGTACCTCCCTCATTTCTTCACAAAAATAAACTGCATGAAATGCCGTTTCCAGCTCACCACACTGACTGCAGGACGGTTCCCTCACCAAACCCATTAAACTCAAAACTGCTTTTGAAGCTTCGATCCCCATCATGACTCCGTATACCAACTCACGTACCCTAGGCATTAACCTGAGCCTTCGGAAGTCTTCCCATATCGTTCCCCAATCATACAATGGATAGACCGATACGCCCTGCAGGATTTCCGTCCTCCCACTCAATGATACCAAACGCCCCACTGTCCTCCCACTCAATGATACCAAACGCCCCACTGTCCTCCCACTCAATGATACCAAACGCCCCACTTTAAGAGCTCTGCACCAGCAACGTTCTTACTCATTACTCACAACGTTTAATTAAGACACCTCACTAGTATATTTAACGATTAACAAACAAAATACATGAACGGAGGTACATATGCATTTTTTTAGGAAATATAATAGGAGTGCTCATCTAACTTATGAGGTTTCGAAGCTAATTTCTTGGGTAGCGTTAAGAATAAGTTGCACAATGTGTAGATGGGCATAGATGGATTCAAGAATGACTTGCCTAGTATGGGCCAGCAGGCTTGTTGCAGCATTCCTCCGCTGTGTTAATGTGTGATATCTAGCAGCTATTCTAGGTATTTCAGGAAGTTAAGAGCATGCTAAATTAATGTTTTTCAAGCGAGTTAAAAGAAGAGAAATTCCCATCGTAAACGAATTTGCGGTTGACAATGAGGAAGAATAATCCATAACCGTACTGTGTTTTTGTACAGGCAAGCTGACTCTTTATGCACCGTCCAGGGCAGACCACCATACTACCTGCCTACTGACATCGAGGACATCTTCAACTACATCAGCCACAACACCGCACCTAACTGCTCCAACCCTCTGATGGTACCAGGATCCACTCTCCTCCAGGGAGACAATACCTCGGTGAGATATTACCTAAATTTTGTTTTTAAGTCAACACTGGATGAGCCAGGAGTATGTTGCTACCATACGCGATATGAGAGTTGAACTGCAGTGCAACATGGTAGATCCAGTGATGCCAAAGGATGAATATGATACCAATATCCAATTCATCAAGAAAAATCTGACACGGATCTCTCATAAAATGAACAATTCAGCAGCATCCTTTGGCTCTATATCTGGCCAGGATAGATAAGTTAGTTGGGTTCGGAGTGGTGAACTCCATAGGGCAGAGAGGCCACCAAGACTAAAACCTATATCCGTTAACGTTTAGCGCTTCCCCCTTGATTATAATATTATTAATAATATATCCGTTAACCTTCCTGATTAATTTGTAGCATAAACATGATGAGTGGCAGCATTAACATGATGAGTGGTAGCATTAACATGATGAGTGGTAGCAGAAACATGATGAGTGGTAGCATTAACATGATGAGTGGCAGCATTAACATGATGAGTGGCAGCATTAACATGATGAGTGGTAGCAGAAACATGATGAGTGGCAGCATTAACATGATGAGTGGCAGCATTAACATGATGAGTGGCAGCATTAACATGATGAGTGGCAGCATAAACATGAGTGGCAGCAGAAACATGATGAGTGGCAGCATTAACATGATGAGTGGCAGCATTAACATGATGAGTGGTAGCAGAAACATGATGAGTGGCAGCATTAACATGATGAGTGGCAGCATTAACATGATGAGTGGCAGCATAAACATGAGTGGCAGCAGAAACATGATGAGTGGCAGCATTAACATGATGAGTGGCAGCATAAACATGAGTGGCAGCAGAAACATGATGAGTGGCAGCATTAACATGATGAGTGGCAGCATAAACATGAGTGGCAGCATTAACATGATGAGTGGCAGCATTAACATGATGAGTGGCAGCATAAACATGAGTGGCAGCAGAAACATGATGAGTGGCAGCATTAACATGATGAGTGGCAGCATAAACATGATGAGTGGCATCATTAACATGATGAGTGGCAGCATAAACATGAGTGGCAGCAGAAACATGATGAGTGGCAGCATTAACATGATGAGTGGCAGCATAAACATGATGAGTGGCAGCATAAACATGAGTGGCAGCAGAAACATGATGAGTGGCAGCATAAACATGAGTGGCAGCAGAAACATGATGAGTGGCAGCATTAACATGATGAGTGGCAGCATAAACATGATGAGTGGCAGCATTAACATGATGAGTGGCAGCATAAACATGAGTGGCAGCAGAAACATGATGAGTGGCAGCATTAACATGATGAGTGGCAGCATAAACATGATGAGTGGCAGCATTAACATGATGAGTGGCAGCATAAACATGAGTGGCAGCAGAAACATGATGAGTGGCAGCAGAAACATGATGAGTGGCAGCAGAAACATGATGAGATATATATATATATATATATATATATATATATATATATATATATATATATATATATATATATATATATATATATATATATATATATATATATATATATATATATATATATATATATATATATATATATATATATATATATATATATATATATATATATATATATATATATAATAATAATAAAATTATCATGTTTTATTTACTATATAGTGCTTAATAATAATGTTGAAATATTCAATAGCATAATCAGATTCAACTTATCGAAAACCAAGTTTTTCTTCACCTTAATAAATAGTTTTTACAGATGCCGGGAAAATACCGGCGAATAAAAAAAAAAAAAAAAAGAGTAATCATTAACATTGTGGGTTTGTTTGGGTAACAAGTGTTTGCGAGAATGTCAGTTTCTGTCTTTCATCACGACTTTTATGAGGATTAAGATAATGATATTGTTGAGTTTGGTCAGTTATCGGGCCACGAGGGGACGTACATCTGCCTGGACGAACTACCTGCTACACCACACTCCTGCAGGATATACAGCTTCGGCGTCAACCGCGAAGATGTTGCATTTGAGAAAACGGTAAGACGGGGTGTTATTATTTGTTTTATTGTTTATTTGTGTAGTTACAGATGCATTACCTTACTTCGGGTAAACATAATTTTATCAAGTTGAGAGAAGTAGATATTCCAGCTCTACTTCAATTGAACGACCCACAGAGGTTTAACGCTTCGTTTGAAAATAATATAATGTACCAACAGTTTTATTAGTGTCGTGTAACTTTGTCAAGGATTACATTCGTTGCAACATTTACTGCTTAATCTTAAATGTCATCAACTCCGTCTGTGAAGAATTAATATCTAGTGTTGTCTTGTTACTTAATATTTCTTAATTTTCACTTAGAACATCTAATACTTCTCGTTAAGAGGCGACTTAAATGTCGGGAGCAATGAGCTAGTAACACCTGTGTAAATGTCGGGAGCAATGAGCTAGTAACACCTGTGTAAATGTCGGGAGCAATGAGCTAGTAACACCTGTGTAAATGTCAGGAGCAAGGAGCTAGTAACACCTGTGTAAATGTCGAGAGCAATGAGCTAGTAACACCTGTGTAAATGTCGAGAGCAATGAGCTAGTAACACCTGTGTAAATGTCGAGAGCAATAAGCTAGTAACACCTGTGTAAATGTCAGGAGCAAGGAGCTAGTAACACCTGTGTAAATGTCGAGAGCAATGAGCTAGTAACACCTGTGTAAATGTCGAGAGCAATGAGCTAGTAACACCTGTGTAAATGTCGAGAGCAATAAGCTAGTAACACCTGTGTAAATGTCGAGAGCAATAAGCTAGTAACACATGTGTAAATGTCGAGAGCAATGAGCTAGTAACACCTGTGTAAATGTCGAGAGCAAAAAGCTAGTAACACCTGTGTAAATGTCGGGAGCAATAAGCTAGTAACACCTGTGTAAATGTCGGGAGCAATGAGCTAGTAACACCTGTGTAAATGTCGAGAGCAATAAGCTAGTAACACCTGTGTAAATGTCGGGAGCAATGAGCTAGTAACACCTGTGTAAATGTCGAGAGCAATGAGCTAGTAACACCTGTGTAAATGTCGAGAGCAATGAGCTAGTAACACCTGTGTAAATGTCGAGAGCAATGAGCTAGTAACACCTGTGTAAATGTCGGGAGCAATGAGCTAGTAACACCTGTGTAAATGTCTGGAGCAATGAGCTAGTAACACCTGTGTAAATGTCGGGAGCAATGAGCTAGTAACACCTGTGTAAATGTCGGGAGCAATGAGCTACTAACACCTGTGTAAATGTCGGGAACAATGAGCTAGTAACACCTGTGTAAATGTCGGGAGCAATGAGCTAGTAACACCTGTGTAAACGTCGGGAGCAATGAGCTAGTAACACCTGTGTAAATGTCGGGAGCAATGAGCTAGTAACACCTGTGTAAATGTCGGGAACAATGAGCTAGTAACACCTGTGTAAATGTCGGGAGCAATGTGCTAGTAACACCTGTGTAAACGTCGGGAGCAATGAGCTAATAACACCTGTGTAAATGTCGGGAGCAATGAACTAGTAACACCTGTGTAAATGTCGGGAGCAATGAGCTAGTAACACCTGTGTAAATGTCGGGAGCAATGAGCTAGTAACACCTGTGTAAATGTCGGGAGCAATGAGCTAGTAACACCTGTATAAATGTCGGGAGCAATGAACTAGTAACACCTGTGTAAATGTCGGGAGCAATGAGCTAGTAACACCTGTGTAAATGTCGGGAGCAATGAGCTAGTAACACCTGTGTAAATGTCGGGAGCAATGAGCTAGTAACACCTGTGTAAATGTCGGGAGCAATGAGCTAGTAACACCTGTGTAAATGTCGGGAGCAATGAACTAGTAAAACCTGTGTAAATGTCGGGAGCAATGAGCTAGTAACACCTCCTGTATAAATGTCGAGAGCAATGAGCTAGTAACACCTGTATAAATGTCGGGAGCAATGAGCTAGTAACACCTGTGTAAATGTCGGGAGCAATGAACTAGTAACACCTGTGTAAATGTCGGGAGCAATGAACTAGTAACACCTGTGTAAATGTCGGGAGCAATGAGCTAGAAACACCTGTGTAAATGTCGGGAGCAATGAGCTAGTAACGCCTGTGTAAATGTCGGGAGCAATGAGCTAGTAACACCTCCTGTAAATGTCGGGAGCAATGAGCTAGTAACACCTCCTGTAAATGTCGGGAGCAATGAGCAAGTAACACCTGTGTAAATGTCGGGAGCCATGAGCTAGTAACACCTGTGTATAAATGTCAGGAGCAATGAGCTAGTAACACCTGTATAAATGTCGGGAGCAATGAGCTAGTAACACCTTCTGTATAAATGTCGGGAGCAATGAGTTAGTAACACCTGTATAAATGTCGGGAGCAATGAGCTAGTAACACCTTCTGTATAAATGTCGGGAGCAATGAGCTAGTAACACCTCCTGTATAAATGTCAGGAGCAATGAGCTAGTAACACCTGTATAAATGTCGGGAGCAATGAGCTAGTAACACCTCCTGTATAAATGTCGGGAGCAATGAGCTAGTAAAACCTACTGTATAAATGTCGGGAGCAATGAGATAGTAACACCTCCTGTATAAATGTCGGGAGCAATGAGCTAGTAACACCTGTATAAATGCCGGGAGCAATGAGCTAGTAACACCTCCTGTATAAATGTCGGGAGCAATGAGCTAGTAACACCTCCTGTATAAATGTCGGGAGCAATGAGCTAGTAACACCTTCTGTATAAATGTCGGGAGCAATGAGTTAGTAACACCTGTATAAATGTCGGGAGCAATGAGCTAGTAACACCTTCTGTATAAATGTCGGGAGCAATGAGCTAGTAACACCTCCTGTATAAATGTCGGGAGCAATGAGCTAGTAACACCTGTATAAATGTCGGGAGCAATGAGCTAGTAACACCTCCTGTATAAATGTCGAGAGCAATGAGATATTAACACCTCCTGTATAAATGTCGGGAGCAATGAGCTAATAACACCTCCTGTATAAATGTCGGGAGCAATGAGCTAGTAACACCTCCTGTATAAATGTCGGGAGCAATGAGCTAGTAACACCTCCTGTATAAATGTCGGGAGCAATGAGCTAGTAACACCTTCTGTATAAATGTCGGGAGCAATGAGTTAGTAACACCTGTATAAATGTCGGGAGCAATGAGCTAGTAACACCTACTGTATAAATGTCAGGAGCAATGAGCTAGTAACACCTGTATAAATGTCGGGAGCAATGAGCTAGAAACACCTCCTGTATAAATGTCGGGAGCAATGAGCTAGTAAAACCTACTGTATAAATGTCGGGAGCAATGAGCTAGTAACACCTCCTGTATAAATGTCGGGAGCAATGAGCTAGTAACAACTGCATAAATGTCGGGAGCAATGAGCTAGTAACACCTGTATAAATGTCGGGAGCAATGAGCTAGTAACACCTCCTGTATAAATGTCGGGAGCAATGAGCTAGTAACACCTCCTGTATAAATGTCGGGAGCAATGAGCTAGTAACACCTGTGTAAATGTCGGGAGCAATGAGCTAGTAACACCTCCTGTATAAATGTCGGGAGCAATGAGCTAGTAACACCTCCTGTGTAAATGTCGGGAAATGTCACCTGGTAGCTAAACACCTGTCGGGAGCAAGGAGCTAGTAACACCTGTGTAAATGTCGCGAGCAATGAGCTAGTAACACCTATGTAAATGTCGGGAGCAATGAGCTAGTAACACCTGTGTAAATGTCGCGAGCAATGAGCTATTAACACCTTTGTAAATGTCGGGAGCAATGAGCTAGTAACAACTGTGTAAATGTCGGGAGCAATGAGCTAGTAACACCTGTGTAAATGTCGGGAGCAATGAGCTAGTAACACCTGTGTAAATGTCGGGAGCAATGAGCTAGAAACACCTGTGTAAATGTCGGGAGCAATGAGCTAGTAACACCTGTGTAAATGTCGGGAGCAATGAGCTAGTAACACCTGTGTAAATGTCGGGAGCAATGAGCTAGTAACACCTGTGTAAATGTCGGGAGCAATGAGCTAGTAACACCTGTGTAAATGTCGGGAGCAATGAGCTAGTAACACCTGTGTAAATGTCGGGAGCAATGAGCTAGTAACACCTGTGTAAATGTCGGGAGCAATGAGCTAGTAACACCTGTGTAAATGTCGGGAGCAATGAGCTAGTAACACCTGTGTAAATGTCGGGAGCAATGAGCTAGTAACACCTGTGTAAATGTCGGGAGCAATGAGCTAGTAACACCTGTGTAAATGTCGGGAGCAATGAGCTAGTAACACCTGTGTATAAATGTAGTGAGCAATGAGCTAGTAACACCTGTGTAAATGTCGGGAGCAATGAGCTAGTAACACCTGTGTAAATGTCGGGAGCAATGAGCTAGTAACACCTGTGTAAATGTCGGGAGCAATGAGCTAGTAACACCTCCTGTATAAATGTCGGGAGCAATGAGCTAGTAACACCTCCTGTATAAATGTCGGGAGCAATGAGCTAGTAACACCTTCTGTATAAATGTCGGGAGCAATGAGCTAGTAACACCTGTATAAATGTCGGGAGCAATGAGCTAGTAACACCTGTATAAATGTCGGGAGCAATGAGCTAATAACACCTCCTGTATAAATGTAAATGTCGTATAAATGTCGGGAGCAATGAGCTAGTAACACCTGTGTATAAATGTCGGGAGCAATGAGCAATGAGCTAGTAACACCTCCTGTATAAATGTCGGGAGCAATGAGCTAGTAACACCTCCTGTATAATGTCGGGAGCAATGAGCTAGTAACACCTGTGTAAATGTCGGGAGCAAGGAGCTAGTAACACCTGTGTATAAATGTAGGGAGCAATGAGCTAGTAACACCTCCTGTATAAATGTCGGGAGCAATGAGCTAGTAACACCTGTGTAAATGTCGGGAGCAATGAGCTAGTAACACCTGTGTAAATGTCGGGAGCAATGAGCTAGTAACACCTGTGTAAATGTCGGGAGCAATGAGCTAGTAACACCTGTGTAAATGTCGGGAGCAATGAGCTAGTAACACCTGTGTAAATGTCGGGAGCAATGAGCTAGTAACACCTGTGTAAATGTCGGGAGCAATGAGCTAGTAACACCTGTGTAAATGTCGGGAGCAATGAGCTAGTAACACCTGTGTAAATGTCGGGAGCAATGAGCTAGTAACACCTGTGTAAATGTCGGGAGCAATGAGCTAGTAACACCTGTGTAAATGTCGGGAGCAATGAGCTAGTAACACCTGTGTAAATGTCGGGAGCAATGAGCTAGTAACACCTGTGTAAATGTCGGGAGCAATGAGCTAGTAACACCTGTGTAAATGTCGGGAGCAATGAGCTAGTAACACCTGTGTAAATGTCGGGAGCAATGAGCTAGTAACACCTGTGTAAATGTCGGGAGCAATGAGCTAGTAACACCTGTGTAAATGTCGGGAGCAATGAGCTAGTAACACCTGTGTAAATGTCGGGAGCAATGAGCTAGTAACACCTGTGTAAATGTCGGGAGCAATGAGCTAGTAACACCTGTGTAAATGTCGGGAGCAATGAGCTAGTAACACCTGTGTAAATGTCGGGAGCAATGAGCTAGTAACACCTGTGTAAATGTCGGGAGCAATGAGCTAGTAACACCTGTGTAAATGTCGGGAGCAATGAGCTAGTAACACCTGTGTAAATGTCGGGAGCAATGAGCTAGTAACACCTGTGTAAATGTCGGGAGCAATGAGCTAGTAACACCTGTGTAAATGTCGGGAGCAATGAGCTAGTAACACCTGTGTAAATGTCGGGAGCAATGAGCTAGTAACACCTGTGTAAATGTCGGGAGCAATGAGCTAGTAACACCTGTGTAAATGTCGGGAGCAATGAGCTAGTAACACCTGTGTAAATGTCGGGAGCAATGAGCTAGTAACACCTGTGTAAATGTCGGGAGCAATGAGCTAGTAACACCTGTGTAAATGTCGGGAGCAATGAGCTAGTAACACCTGTGTAAATGTCGGGAGCAATGAGCTAGTAACACCTGTGTAAATGTCGGGAGCAATGAGCTAGTAACACCTGTGTAAATGTCGGGAGCAATGAGCTAGTAACACCTGTGTAAATGTCGAGAGCAATGAGCTAGTAACACCTGCATAAATGTCGGGAGCAATGAGCTAGTAACACCTGTGTAAATGTCGGGAGCAATGAGCTAGTAACGCCTGTGTAAATGTCGGGAGCAATGAGCTAGTAACACCTCCTGTATAAATGTCGGGAGCAATGAGATATTAACACCTCCTGTATAAATGTCGGGAGCAATGAGCTAATAACACCTCCTGTATAAATGTCGGGAGCAATGAGCTAGTAACACCTCCTGTATAAATGTCGGGAGCAATGAGCTAGTAACACCTCCTGTATAAATGTCGGGAGCAATGAGCTAGTAACACCTTCTGTATAAATGTCGGGAGCAATGAGTTAGTAACACCTGTATAAATGTCGGGAGCAATGAGCTAGTAACACCTTCTGTATAAATGTCGGGAGCAATGAGCTAGTAACACCTCCTGTATAAATGTCAGGAGCAATGAGCTAGTAACACCTGTATAAATGTCGGGAGCAATGAGCTAGTAACACCTGTGTAAATGTCGGGAGCAATGAGCTAGTAAAACCTACTGTATAAATGTCGGGAGCAATGAGCTAGTAACACCTCCTGTATAAATGTCGGGAGCAATGAGCTAGTAACACCTGTATAAATGTCGGGAGCAATGAGCTAGTAACACCTCCTGTATAAATGTCGGGAGCAATGAGCTAGTAACACCTCCTGTATAAATGTCGGGAGCAATGAGCTAGTAACACCTGTGTAAATGTCGGGAGCAAGGAGCTAGTAACACCTGTGTAAATGTCGCGAGCAATGAGCTAGTAACACCTATGTAAATGTCGGGAGCAATGAGCTAGTAACACCTGTGTAAATGTCGCGAGCAATGAGCTATTAACACCTTTGTAAATGTCGGGAGCAATGAGCTAGTAACACCTCCTGTATAAATGTCGAGAGCAATGAGCTAGTAACACCTGTATAAATGTCGGGAGCAATGAGTTAGTAACACCTGTGTATAAATGTCGGGAGCAATGAGCTAGTAACACCTTCTGTATAAATGTCGGGAGCAATGAGCTAGTAACACCTCCTGTATAAATGTCGGGAGCAATGAGCTAGTAACACCTTCTGTATAAATGTCGGGAGCAATGAGTTAGTAACACCTGTATAAATGTCGGGAGCAAGGAGCTAGTAACACCTGTGTAAATGAAGCGAGCAAGGAGCTAGTAACACCTGTATAAATGTCGGGAGCAATGAGCTAGTAACACCTGTGTAAATGTCGGGAGCAATGAGCTAGTAACACCTGTATAAATGTCGGGAGCAATGAGCTAGTAAAACCTACTGTATAAATGTCGGGAGCAATGAGCTAGTAACACCTGTGTAAATGTCGGGAGCAATGAGCTAGTAACACCTGTGTAAATGTCGAGAGCAAGGAGCTAGTAACACCTGTGTAAATGTCGGGAGCAATGAGCTAGTAACACCTGTGTAAATGTCGGGAGCAATGAGCTAGTAACACCTGTGTAAATGTCGGGAGCAATGAGCGAGTAACACCTGTGTAAATGTCGGGAGCAATGAGCTAGTAACACCTGTGTAAATGTCGGGAGCAATGAGCTAGTAACACCTGTGTAAATGTCGGGAGCAATGAGCTAGTAACACCTGTGTAAATGTCGGGAGCAATGAGCTAGTAACACCTGTGTAAATGTCGGGAGCAATGAGCTAGTAACACCTGTGTAAATGTCGGGAGCAATGAGCTAGTAACACCTGTGTAAATGTCGGGAGCAATGAGCTAGTAACACCTGTGTAAATGTCGGGAGCAATGAGCTAGTAACACCTGTGTAAATGTCGGGAGCAATGAGCTAGTAACACCTGTGTAAATGTCGGGAGCAATGAGCTAAACACCTGAAATGTCGGGAGCAATGAGCTAGTAACACCTGTGTAAATGTCGGGAGCAATGAGCTAGTAACACCTGTGTAAATGTCGGGAGCAATGAGCTAGTAACACCTGTGTAAATGTCGGGAGCAATGAGCTAGTAACACCTGTGTAAATGTCGGGAGCAATGAGCTAGTAACACCTGTGTAAATGTCGGGAGCAATGAGCTAGTAACACCTGTGTAAATGTCGGGAGCAATGAGCTAGTAACACCTGTGTAAATGTCGGGAGCAATGAGCTAGTAACACCTGTGTAAATGTCGGGAGCAATGAGCTAGTAACACCTGTGTAAATGTCGGGAGCAATGAGCTAGTAACACCTGTGTAAATGTCGGGAGCAATGAGCTAGTAACACCTGTGTAAATGTCGGGAGCAATGAGCTAGTAACACCTGTGTAAATGTCGGGAGCAATGAGCTAGTAACACCTGTGTAAATGTCGGGAGCAATGAGCTAGTAACACCTGTGTAAATGTCGGGAGCAATGAGCTAGTAACACCTGTGTAAATGTCGGGAGCAATGAGCTAGTAACACCTGTGTAAATGTCGGGAGCAATGAGCTAGTAACACCTGTGTAAATGTCGGGAGCAATGAGCTAGTAACACCTGTGTAAATGTCGGGAGCAATGAGCTAGTAACACCTGTGTAAATGTCGGGAGCAATGAGCTAGTAACACCTGTGTAAATGTCGGGAGCAATGAGCTAGTAACACCTGTGTAAATGTCGGGAGCAATGAGCTAGTAACACCTGTGTAAATGTCGGGAGCAATGAGCTAGTAACACCTGTGTAAATGTCGGGAGCAATGAGCTAGTAACACCTGTGTAAATGTCGGGAGCAATGAGCTAGTAACACCTGTGTAAATGTCGGGAGCAATGAGCTAGTAACACCTGTGTAAATGTCGGGAGCAATGAGCTAGTAACACCTGTGTAAATGTCGGGAGCAATGAGCTAGTAACACCTGTGTAAATGTCGGGAGCAATGAGCTAGTAACACCTGTGTAAATGTCGGGAGCAATGAGCTAGTAACACCTGTGTAAATGTCGGGAGCAATGAGCTAGTAACACCTGTGTAAATGTCGGGAGCAATGAGCTAGTAACACCTGTGTAAATGTCGGGAGCAATGAGCTAGTAACACCTGTGTAAATGTCGGGAGCAATGAGCTAGTAACACCTGTGTAAATGTCGGGAGCAATGAGCTAGTAACACCTGTGTAAATGTCGGGAGCAATGAGCTAGTAACACCTGTGTAAATGTCGGGAGCAATGAGCTAGTAACACCTGTGTAAATGTCGGGAGCAATGAGCTAGTAACACCTGTATAAATGTCGGGAGCAATGAGCTAGTAACACCTGTGTAAATGTCGGGAGCAATGAGCTAGTAACACCTGTGTAAATGTCGGGAGCAATGAGCTAGTAACACCTGTGTAAATGTCGGGAGCAATGAGCTAGTAACACCTGTGTAAATGTCGGGAGCAATGAGCTAGTAACACCTGTGTAAATGTCGGGAGCAATGAGCTAGTAACACCTGTGTAAATGTCGGGAGCAATGAGCTAGTAACACCTGTGTAAATGTCGGGAGCAATGAGCTAGTAACACCTGTGTAAATGTCGGGAGCAATGAGCTAGTAACACCTGTGTAAATGTCGGGAGCAATGAGCTAGTAACACCTGTGTAAATGTCGGGAGCAATGAGCTAGTAACACCTGTGTAAATGTCGGGAGCAATGAGCTAGTAACACCTGTGTAAATGTCGGGAGCAATGAGCTAGTAACACCTGTGTAAATGTCGGGAGCAATGAGCTAGTAACACCTGTGTAAATGTCGGGAGCAATGAGCTAGTAACACCTGTGTAAATGTCGGGAGCAATGAGCTAGTAACACCTTTGTAAATGTCGGGAGCAATGAGCTAGTAACACCTATATAAATGTCGGGAGCAATGAGCTAGTAACACCTGTGTAAATGTCGGGAGCAATGAGCTAGTACCACCTGTGTAAATGTCGAGAGCAATGAGCTAGTAACACCTACTGTATAAATGTCGGGAGCAATGAGATAGTAACACCTGTGTAAATGTCGGGAGCAATGAGCTAGTAACACCTGTGTAAATGTCGGGAGCAATGAGCTAGTAACACCTGTGTATAAATGTCGGGAGCAATGAGCTAGTAACACCTGTATAAATGTCGGGAGCAATGAGCTAGTAACACCTGTAGTCGGGAGCAATGAGCTAGTAACACCTGTGTATAAATGTCGGGAGCAATGAGCTAGTAACACCTGTGTAAATGTCGGGAGCAATGAGCTAGTAACACCTGTGTAAATGTCGGGAGCAATGAGCTAGTAACACCTGTGTAAATGTCGGGAGCAATGAGCTAGTAACACCTGTGTAAATGTCGGGAGCAATGAGCTAGTAACACCTGTGTAAATGTCGGGAGCAATGAGCTAGTAACACCTGTGTAAATGTCGGGAGCAATGAGCGAGTAACACCTGTGTAAATGTCGTGAGCAATGAGCTAGTAACACCTGTGTAAATGTCGGGAGCAATGAGCTAGTAACACCTGTGTAAATGTCGGGAGCAATGAGCTAGTAACACCTGTGTAAATGTCGGGAGCAATGAGCTAGTAACACCTGTGTAAATGTCGGGAGCAATGAGCTAGTAACACCTGTGTAAATGTCGGGAGCAATGAGCTAGTAACACCTGTGTAAATGTCGGGAGCAATGAGCTAGTAACACCTGTGTAAATGTCGGGAGCAATGAGCTAGTAACACCTGTGTAAATGTCGGGAGCAATGAGCTAGTAACACCTGTGTAAATGTCGGGAGCAATGAGCTAGTAACACCTGTGTAAATGTCGGGAGCAATGAGCTAGTAACACCTGTGTAAATGTCGGGAGCAATGAGCTAGTAACACCTGTGTAAATGTCGGGAGCAATGAGCTAGTAACACCTGTGTAAATGTCGGGAGCAATGAGCTAGTAACACCTGTGTAAATGTCGGGAGCAATGAGCTAGTAACACCTGTGTAAATGTCGGGAGCAATGAGCTAGTAACACCTGTGTAAATGTCGGGAGCAATGAGCTAGTAACACCTGTGTAAATGTCGGGAGCAATGAGCTAGTAACACCTGTGTAAATGTCGGGAGCAATGAGCTAGTAACACCTGTGTAAATGTCGGGAGCAATGAGCTAGTAACACCTGTGTAAATGTCGGGAGCAATGAGCTAGTAACACCTGTGTAAATGTCGGGAGCAATGAGCTAGTAACACCTGTGTAAATGTCGGGAGCAATGAGCTAGTAACACCTGTGTAAATGTCGGGAGCAATGAGCTAGTAACACCTGTGTAAATGTCGGGAGCAATGAGCTAGTAACACCTGTGTAAATGTCGGGAGCAATGAGCTAGTAACACCTGTGTAAATGTCGGGAGCAATGAGCTAGTAACACCTGTGTAAATGTCGGGAGCAATGAGCTAGTAACACCTGTGTAAATGTCGGGAGCAATGAGCTAGTAACACCTGTGTAAATGTCGGGAGCAATGAGCTAGTAACACCTGTGTAAATGTCGGGAGCAATGAGCTAGTAACACCTGTGTAAATGTCGGGAGCAATGAGCTAGTAACACCTGTGTAAATGTCGGGAGCAATGAGCTAGTAACACCTGTGTAAATGTCGGGAGCAATGAGCTAGTAACACCTGTGTAAATGTCGGGAGCAATGAGCTAGTAACACCTGTGTAAATGTCGGGAGCAATGAGCTAGTAACACCTGTGTAAATGTCGGGAGCAATGAGCTAGTAACACCTGTGTAAATGTCGGGAGCAATGAGCTAGTAACACCTGTGTAAATGTCGGGAGCAATGAGCTAGTAACACCTGTGTAAATGTCGGGAGCAATGAGCTAGTAACACCTGTGTAAATGTCGGGAGCAATGAGCTAGTAACACCTGTGTAAATGTCGGGAGCAATGAGCTAGTAACACCTGTGTAAGTGTCGGGAGCAATGAGCTAGTAACACCTGTGTAAATGTCGGGAGCAATGAGCTAGTAACACCTGTGTAAATGTCGGGAGCAATGAGCTAGTAACACCTGTGTAAATGTCGGGAGCAATGAGCTAGTAACACCTGTGTAAATGTCGGGAGCAATGAGCTAGTAACACCTGTGTAAATGTCGGGAGCAATGAGCTAGTAACACCTGTGTAAATGTCGGGAGCAATGAGCTAGTAACACCTGTGTAAATGTCGGTAGCAATGAGCTAGTAACACCTGTGTAAATGTCGGGAGCAATGAGCTACTAACACCTGTGTAAAATGTCGGGAGCAATGAGCTACTAACACCTGTGTAAATGTCGGGAGCAATGAGCTAGTAACACCTGTGTAAATGTCGGGAGCAATGAGCTAGTAACACCTGTGTAAATGTCGGGAGCAATGAGCTAGTAACACCTGTGTAAATGTCGGGAGCAATGAGCTAGTAACACCTGTGTAAATGTCGGGAGCAATGAGCTAGTAACACCTGTGTAAATGTCGGGAGCAATGAGCTAGTAACACCTGTGTAAATGTCGGGAGCAATGAGCTAGTAACACCTGTGTAAATGTCGGGAGCAATGAGCTAGTAACACCTGTGTAAATGTCGGGAGCAATGAGCTAGTAACACCTGTGTAAATGTCGGGTGAGCTAGTAACACCTGTCGGGAGCAACGAGCTAGTAACACCTGTGTAAATGTCGGGAGCAATGAGCTAGTAACACCTGTGTAAATGTCGGGAGCAATGAGCTAGTAACACCTGTGTAAATGTCGGGAGCAATGAGCTAGTAACACCTGTGTAAATGTCGGGAGCAATGTAGCAATGAGCTAAACACCTGTGTAAATGTCGGGAGCAATGAGCTAGTAACACCTGTGTAAATGTCGGGAGCAATGAGCTAGTAACACCTGTGTAAATGTCGGGAGCAATGAGCTAGTAACACCTGTGTAAATGTCGGGAGCAATGAGCTAGTAACACCTGTGTAAATGTCGGGAGCAATGAGCTAGTAACACCTGTGTAAATGTCGGGAGCAATGAGCTAGTAACACCTGTGTAAATGTCGGGAGCAATGAGCTAGTAACACCTGTGTAAATGTCGGGAGCAATGAGCTAGTAACACCTGTGTAAATGTCGTGAGCAATGAGCTAGTAACACCTGTGTAAATGTCGGGAGCAATGAGCTAGTAACACCTGTGTAAATGTCGGGAGCAATGAGCTAGTAACACCTGTGTAAATGTCGGGAGCAATGACCTAGTAACACCTGTGTAAATGTCGGGAGCAATGAGCTAGTAACACCTGTGTAAATGTCGGGAGCAATGAGCTAGTAACACCTGTGTAAATGTCGGGAGCAATGAGCTAGTAACACCTGTGTAAATGTCGGGAGCAATGAGCTAGTAACACCTGTGTAAATGTCGGGAGCAATGAGCTAGTAACACCTGTGTAAATGTCGGGAGCAATGAGCTAGTAACACCTGTGTAAATGTCGGGAGCAATGAGCTAGTAACACCTGTGTAAATGTCGGGAGCAATGAGCTAGTAACACCTGTGTAAATGTCGGGAGCAATGAGCTAGTAACACCTGTGTAAATGTCGGGAGCAATGAGCTAGTAACACCTGTGTAAATGTCGGGAGCAATGAGCTAGTAACACCTGTGTAAATGTCGGGAGCAATGAGCTAGTAACACCTGTGTAAATGTCGGGAGCAATGAGCTAGTAACACCTGTGTAAATGTCGGGAGCAATGAGCTAGTAGCACCTGTGTAAATGTCGGGAGCAATGAGCTAGTAACACCTGTGTAAATGTCGGGAGCAATGAGCTAGTAACACCTGTGTAAATGTCGGGAGCAATGAGCTAGTAACACCTGTGTAAATGTCGGGAGCAATGAGCTAGTAACACCTGTGTAAATGTCGGGAGCAATGAGCTAGTAACACCTGTGTAAATGTCGGGAGCAATGAGCTAGTAACACCTGTGTAAATGTCGGGAGCAATGAGCTAGTAACACCTGTGTAAATGTCGGGAGCAATGAGCTAGTAACACCTGTGTAAATGTCGGGAGCAATGAGCTAGTAACACCTGTGTAAATGTCGGGAGCAATGAGCTAGTAACACCTGTGTAAATGTCGGGAGCAATGAGCTAGTAACACCTGTGTAAATGTCGGGAGCAATGAGCTAGTAACACCTGTGTAAATGTCGGGAGCAATGAGCTAGTAACACCTGTGTAAATGTCGGGAGCAATGAGCTAGTAACACCTGTGTAAATGTCGGGAGCAATGAGCTAGTAACACCTGTGTAAATGTCGGGAGCAATGAGCTAGTAACACCTGTGTAAATGTCGGGAGCAATGAGCTAGTAACACCTGTGTAAATGTCGGGAGCAATGAGCTAGTAACACCTGTGTAAATGTCGGGAGCAATGAGCTAGTAACACCTGTGTAAATGTCGGGAGCAATGAGCTAGTAACACCTGTGTAAATGTCGGGAGCAATGAGCTAGTAACACCTGTGTAAATGTCGGGAGCAATGAGCTAGTAACACCTGTGTAAATGTCGGGAGCAATGAGCTAGTAACACCTGTGTAAATGTCGGGAGCAATGAGCTAGTAACACCTGTGTAAATGTCGGGAGCAATGAGCTAGTAACACCTGTGTAAATGTCGGGAGCAATGAGCTAGTAACACCTGTGTAAATGTCGGGAGCAATGAGCTAGTAACACCTGTGTAAATGTCGGGAGCAATGAGCTAGTAACACCTGTGTAAATGTCGGGAGCAATGAGCTAGTAACACCTGTGTAAATGTCGGGAGCAATGAGCTAGTAACACCTGTGTAAATGTCGGGAGCAATGAGCTAGTAACACCTGTGTAAATGTCGGGAGCAATGAGCTAGTAACACCTGTGTAAATGTCGGGAGCAATGAGCTAGTAACACCTGTGTAAATGTCGGGAGCAATGAGCTAGTAACACCTGTGTAAATGTCGGGAGCAATGAGCTAGTAACACCTGTGTAAATGTCGGGAGCAATGAGCTAGTAACACCTGTGTAAATGTCGGGAGCAATGAGCTAGTAACACCTGTGTAAATGTCGGGAGCAATGAGCTAGTAACACCTGTGTAAATGTCGGGAGCAATGAGCTAGTAACACCTGTGTAAATGTCGGGAGCAATGAGCTAGTAACACCTGTGTAAATGTCGGGAGCAATGAGCTAGTAACACCTGTGTAAATGTCGGGAGCAATGAGCTAGTAACACCTGTGTAAATGTCGGGAGCAATGAGCTAGTAACACCTGTGTAAATGTCGGGAGCAATGAGCTAGTAACACCTGTGTAAATGTCGGGAGCAATGAGCTAGTAACACCTGTGTAAATGTCGGGAGCAATGAGCTAGTAACACCTGTGTAAATGTCGGGAGCAATGAGCTAGTAACACCTGTGTAAATGTCGGGAGCAATGAGCTAGTAACACCTGTGTAAATGTCGGGAGCAATGTACCTGTGTAAGTGTCGGGAGCAATGAGCTAGTAACACCTGTGTAAATGTCGGGAGCAATGAGCTAGTAACACCTGTGTAAATGTCGGGAGCAATGAGCTAGTAATACCTGTGTAAATGTCGGGAGCAATGAGCTAGTAACACCTGTGTAAATGTCGGGAGCAATGAGCTAGTAACACCTGTGTAAATGTCGGGAGCAATGAGCTAGTAACACCTGTGTAAATGTCGGGAGCAATGAGCTAGTAACACCTGTGTAAATGTCGGGAGCAATGAGCTAGTAACACCTGTGTAAATGTCGGGAGCAATGAGCTAGTAACACCTGTGTAAATGTCGGGAGCAATAGCTAGTAACACCTGTGTAAATGTCGGGAGCAATGAGCTAGTAACATGTGTAAATGTCGGGAGCAATGAGCTAGTAACACCTGTGTAAATGTCGGGAGCAATGAGCTAGTAACACCTGTGTAAATGTCGGGAGCAATGAGCTAGTAACACCTGTGTAAATGTCGGGAGCAATGAGCTAGTAACACCTGTGTAAATGTCGGGAGCAATGAGCTAGTAACACCTGTGTAAATGTCGGGAGCAATGAGCTAGTAACACCTGTGTAAATGTCGGGAGCAATGAGCTAGTAACACCTGTGTAAATGTCGGGAGCAATGAGCTAGTAACACCTGTGTAAATGTCGGGAGCAATGAGCTAGTAACACCTGTGTAAATGTCGGGAGCAATGAGCTAGTAACACCTGTGTAAATGTCGGGAGCAATGAGCTAGTAACACCTGTGTAAATGTCGGGAGCAATGAGCTAGTAACACCTGTGTAAATGTCGGGAGCAATGAGCTAGTAACACCTGTGTAAATGTCGGGAGCAATGAGCTAGTAACACCTGTGTAAATGTCGGGAGCAATGAGCTAGTAACACCTGTGTAAATGTCGGGAGCAATGAGCTAGTAACACCTGTGTAAATGTCGGGAGCAATGAGCTAGTAACACCTGTGTAAATGTCGGGAGCAATGAGCTAGTAACACCTGTGTAAATGTCGGGAGCAATGAGCTAGTAACACCTGTGTAAATGTCGGGAGCAATGAGCTAGTAACACCTGTGTAAATGTCGGGAGCAATGAGCTAGTAACACCTGTGTAAATGTCGGGAGCAATGAGCTAGTAACACCTGTGTAAATGTCGGGAGCAATGAGCTAGTAACACCTGTGTAAATGTCGTGAGCAATGAGCTAGTAACACCTGTGTAAATGTCGGGAGCAATGAGCTAGTAACACCTGTGTAAATGTCGGGAGCAATGAGCTAGTAACACCTGTGTAAATGTCGGGAGCAATGAGCTAGTAACACCTGTGTAAATGTCGGGAGCAATGAGCTAGTAACACCTGTGTAAATGTCGGGAGCAATGAGCTAGTAACACCTGTGTAAATGTCGGGAGCAATGAGCTAGTAACACCTGTGTAAATGTCGGGAGCAATGAGCTAGTAACACCTGTGTAAATGTCGGGAGCAATGAGCTAGTAACACCTGTGTAAATGTCGGGAGCAATGAGCTAGTAACACCTGTGTAAATGTCGGGAGCAATGAGCTAGTAACACCTGTGTAAATGTCGGGAGCAATGAGCTAGTAACACCTGTGTAAATGTCGGGAGCAATGAGCTAGTAACACCTGTGTAAATGTCGGGAGCAATGAGCTAGTAACACCTGTGTAAATGTCGGGCAATGAGCTAATGAAATGTCTGAGCTAGTAACACCTGTGTAAATGTCGGGAGCAATGAGCTAGTAACACCTGTGTAAATGTCGGGAGCAAAGAGCTAGTAACACCTGTGTAAATGTCGGGAGCAATGAGCTAGTAACACCTGTGTAAATGTCGGGAGCAATGAGCTAGTAACACCTGTGTAAATGTCGGGAGCAATGAGCTAGTAACACCTGTGTAAATGTCGGGAGCAATGAGCTAGTAACACCTGTGTAAATGTCGGGAGCAATGAGCTAGTAACACCTGTGTAAATGTCGGGAGCAATGAGCTAGTAACACCTGTGTAAATGTCGGGAGCAATGAGCTAGTAACACCTGTGTAAATGTCGGGAGCAATGAGCTAGTAACACCTGTGTAAATGTCGGGAGCAATGAGCTAGTAACACCTGTGTAAATGTCGGGAGCAATGAGCTAGTAACACCTGTGTAAATGTCGGGAGCAATGAGCTAGTAACACCTGTGTAAATGTCGGGAGCAATGAGCTAGTAACACCTGTGTAAATGTCGGGAGCAATGAGCTAGTAACACCTGTGTAAATGTCGGGAGCAATGAGCTAGTAACACCTGTGTAAATGTCGGGAGCAATGAGCTAGTAACACCTGTGTAAATGTCGGGAGCAATGAGCTAGTAACACCTGTGTAAATGTCGGGAGCAATGAGCTAGTAACACCTGTGTAAATGTCGGGAGCAATGAGCTAGTAACACCTGTGTAAATGTCGGGAGCAATGAGCGAGTAACACCTGTGTAAAGCAATGAGCGAGTAACTCGTGTAACTGTCGGGAGCAATGAGCTAGTAACACCTGTGTAAATGTCGGGAGCAATGAGCTAGTAACACCTGTGTAAATGTCGGGAGCAATGAGCTAGTAACACCTGTGTAAATGTCGGGAGCAATGAGCTAGTAACACCTGTGTAAATGTCGGGAGCAATGAGGTAACACCTGTGTAAATGTCGCGAATGAGCTAGTAACACCTGTGTAAATGTCGGGAGCAATGAGCTAGTAACACCTGTGTAAATGTCGGGAGCAATGAGCTAGTAACACCTGTGTGTAAAATGTCGGTAAATGTCGGGCAATGAGCTAGTAACACCTGTGTAAATGTCGGGAGCAATGAGCTAGTAACACCTGTGTAAATGTCGGGAGCAATGAGCTAGTAACACCTGTGTAAATGTCGGGAGCAATGAGCTAGTAACACCTGTGTAAATGTCGGGAGCAATGAGCTAGTAACACCTGTGTAAATGTCGGGAGCAATGAGCTAGTAACACCTGTGTAAATGTCGGGAGCAATGAGCTAGTAACACCTGTGTAAATGTCGGGAGCAATGAGCTAGTAACACCTGTGTAAATGTCGGGAGCAATGAGCTAGTAACACCTGTGTAAATGTCGGGAGCAATGAGCTAGTAACACCTGTGTAAATGTCGGGAGCAATGAGCTAGTAACACCTGTGTAAATGTCGGGAGCAATGAGCTAGTAACACCTGTGTAAATGTCGGGAGCAATGAGCTAGTAACACCTGTGTAAATGTCGGGAGCAATGAGCTAGTAACACCTGTGTAAATGTCGAGAGCAATGAGCTAGTAACACCTGTGTAAATGTCGGGAGCAATGAGCTAGTAACACCTGTGTAAATGTCGGGAGCAATGAGCTAGTAACACCTGTGTAAATGTCGGGAGCAATGAGCTAGTAACACCTGTGTAAATGTCGGGAGCAATGAGCTAGTAACACCTGTGTAAATGTCGGGAGCAATGAGCTAGTAACACCTGTGTAAATGTCGGGAGCAATGAGCTAGTAACACCTGTGTAAATGTCGGGAGCAATGAGCTAGTAACACCTGTGTAAATGTCGGGAGCAATGAGCTAGTAACACCTGTGTAAATGTCGGGAGCAATGAGCTAGTAACACCTGTGTAAATGTCGGGAGCAATGAGCTAGTAACACCTGTGTAAATGTCGGGAGCAATGAGCTAGTAACACCTGTGTAAATGTCGGGAGCAATGAGCTAGTAACACCTGTGTAAATGTCGGGAGCAATGAGCTAGTAACACCTGTGTAAATGTCGGGAGCAATGAGCTAGTAACACCTGTGTAAATGTCGGGAGCAATGAGCTAGTAACACCTGTGTAAATGTCGGGAGCAATGAGCTAGTAACACCTGTGTAAATGTCGGGAGCAATGAGCTAGTAACACCTGTGTAAATGTCGGGAGCAATGAGCTAGTAACACCTGTGTAAATGTCGGGAGCAATGAGCTAGTAACACCTGTGTAAATGTCGGGAGCAATGAGCTAGTAACACCTGTGTAAATGTCGGGAGCAATGAGCGAGTAACACCTGTGTAAATGTCGCGAGCAATGTAGTAAATGTCGGGAGCAATGAGCTAGTAACACCTGTGTAAATGTCGGGAGCAATGAGCTAGTAACACCTGTGTAAATGACGAGAGCAATGAGCTAGTAACACCTGTATAAATGTCGGGAGCAATGAGCTAGTAACACCTGTGTAAATGTCGGGAGCAATGAGCTAGTAACACCTGTGTAAATGTCGGGAGCAATGAGCTAGTAACACCTGTGTAAATGTCGAGAGCAATGAGCTAGTAACACCTGTGTAAATGTCGGGAGCAATGAGCTAGTAACACCTGTGTAAATGTCGGGAGCAATGAGCTAGTAACACCTGTGTAAATGTCGGGAGCAATGAGCTAGTAACACCTGTGTAAATGTCGGGAGCAATGAGCTAGTAACACCTGTGTAAATGTCGGGAGCAATGAGCTAGTAACACCTGTGTAAATGTCGGGAGCAATGAGCTAGTAACACCTGTGTAAATGTCGGGAGCAATGAGCTAGTAACACCTGTGTAAATGTCGGGAGCAATGAGCTAGTAACACCTGTGTAAATGTCGGGAGCAATGAGCTAGTAACACCTGTGTAAATGTCGGGAGCAATTAGCTAGTAACACCTGTGTAAATGTCGGGAGCAATGAGCTAGTAACACCTGTGTAAATGTCGGGAGCAATGAGCTAGTAACACCTGTGTAAATGTCGGGAGCAATGAGCTAGTAACACCTGTGTAAATGTCGGGAGCAATGAGCTAGTAACACCTGTGTAAATGTCGGGAGCAATGAGCTAGTAACACCTGTGTAAATGTCGGGAGCAATGAGATAGTAACACCTGTGTAAATGTCGGGAGCAATGAGCTAGTAACACCTGTGTAAATGTCGGGAGCAATGAGCTAGTAACACCTGTGTAAATGTCGGGAGCAATGAGCTAGTAACACCTGTGTAAATGTCGGGAGCAATGAGCTAGTAACACCTGTGTAAATGTCGGGAGCAATGAGCTAGTAACACCTGTGTAAATGTCGGGAGCAATGAGCTAGTAACACCTGTGTAAATGTCGGGAGCAATGAGCTAGTAACACCTGTGTAAATGTCGGGAGCAATGAGCTAGTAACAGCAATGAGCTAGTAACAACTGTAAATGTCGGGAGCAATGAGCTAGTAACACCTGTGTAAATGTCGGGAGCAATGAGCTAGTAACACCTGTGTAAATGTCGGGAGCAATGAGCTAGTAACACCTGTGTAAATGTCGGGAGCAATGAGCTAGTAACACCTGTGTAAATGTCGGGAGCAATGAGCTAGTAACACCTGTGTGAATGTCGGGAGCAATGAGCTAGTAACACCTGTGTAAATGTCGGGAGCAATGAGCTAGTAACACCTGTGTAAATGTCGGGAGCAATGAGCTAGTAACACCTGTGTAAATGTCGGGAGCAATGAGCTAGTAACACCTGTGTAAATGTCGGGAGCAATGAGCTAGTAACACCTGTGTAAATGTCGGGAGCAATGAGCTAGTAACACCTGTGTAAATGTCGGGAGCAATGAGCTAGTAACACCTGTGTAAATGTCGGGAGCAATGAGCTAGTAACACCTGTGTAAATGTCGGGAGCAATGAGCGAGTAACACCTGTGTAAATGTCGTGAGCAATGAGCGAGTAACACCTGTGTAAATGTCGGGAGCAATGAGCTAGTAACACCTGTGTAAATGTCGGGAGCAATGAGCTAGTAACACCTGTGTAAATGTCGGGAGCAATGAGCTAGTAACACCTGTGTAAATGTCGGGAGCAATGAGCTAGTAACACCTGTGTAAATGTCGGGAGCAATGAGCTAGTAACACCTGTGTAAATGTCGGGAGCAATGAGCTAGTAACACCTGTGTAAATGTCGCGAGCAATGAGCTAGTAACACCTGTGTAAATGTCGGGAGCAATGAGCTAGTAACACCTGTGTAAATGTCGGGAGCAATGAGCTAGTAACACCTGTGTAAATGTCGGGAGCAATGAGCTAGTAACACCTGTGTAAATGTCGGGAGCAATGAGCTAGTAACACCTGTGTAAATGTCGGGAGCAATGAGCTAGTAACACCTGTGTAAATGTCGGGAGCAATGAGCTAGTAACACCTGTGTAAATGTCGGGAGCAATGAGCTAGTAACACCTGTGTAAATGTCGGGAGCAATGAGCTAGTAACACCTGTGTAAATGTCGGGAGCAATGAGCTAGTAACACCTGTGTAAATGTCGGGAGCAATGAGCTAGTAACACCTGTGTAAATGTCGGGAGCAATGAGCTAGTAACACCTGTGTAAATGTCGGGAGCAATGAGCTAGTAACACCTGTGTAAATGTCGGGAGCAATGAGCTAGTAACACCTGTGTAAATGTCGGGAGCAATGAGCTAGTAACACCTGTGTAAATGTCGGGAGCAATGAGCTAGTAACACCTGTGTAAATGTCGGGAGCAATGAGCTAGTAACACCTGTGTAAATGTCGGGAGCAATGAGCTAGTAACACCTGTGTAAATGTCGGGAGCAATGAGCTAGTAACACCTGTGTAAATGTCGGGAGCAATGAGCTAGTAACACCTGTGTAAATGTCGGGAGCAATGAGCTAGTAACACCTGTGTAAATGTCGGGAGCAATGAGCTAGTAACACCTGTGTAAATGTCGGGAGCAATGAGCTAGTAACACCTGTGTAAATGTCGGGAGCAATGAGCTAGTAACACCTGTGTAAATGTCGGGAGCAATGAGCTAGTAACACCTGTGTAAATGTCGGGAGCAATGAGCTAGTAACACCTGTGTAAATGTCGGGAGCAATGAGCTAGTAACACCTGTGTAAATGTCGGGAGCAATGAGCTAGTAACACCTGTGTAAATGTTGGGAGCAATGAGCTAGTAACACCTGTGTAAATGTCGGGAGCAATGAGCTAGTAACACCTGTGTAAATGTCGGGAGCAATGAGCTAGAAACACCTGTGTAAATGTCTGGAGCAATTAGCTAGTAACACCTGTGTAAATGTCGGGAGCAATGAGCTAGTAACACCTGTGTAAATGTCGGGAGCAATGAGCTAGTAACACCTGTGTAAATGTCGGGAGCAATGAGCTAGTAACACCTGTGTAAATGTCGGGAGCAATGAGCTAGAAACACCTGTGTAAATGTCGGGAGCAATGAACTAGTAACACCTGTGTAAATGTCGGGAGCAATGAGCTAGTAACACCTGTGTAAATGTCGGGAGCAATGAGCTAGTAACACCTGTGTAAATGTCGGGAGCAATGAGCTAGTAACACCTGTGTAAATGTCGGGAGCAATGAGCTAGTAACACCTGTGTAAATGTCGGGAGCAATGAGCTAGTAACACCTGTGTAAATGTCGGGAGCAATGAGCTAGTAACACCTGTGTAAATGTCGGGAGCAATGAGCTAGTAACACCTGTGTAAATGTCGGGAGCAATGAGCTAGTAACACCTGTGTAAATGTCGGGAGCAATGAGCTAGTAACACCTGTGTAAATGTCGGGAGCAATGAGCTAGTAACACCTGTGTAAATGTCGGGAGCAATGAGCTAGTAACACCTGTGTAAATGTCGGGAGCAATGAGCTAGTAACACCTGTGTAAATGTCGGGAGCAATGAGCTAGTAACACCTGTGTAAATGTCGGGAGCAATGAGCTAGTAACACCTGTGTAAATGTCGGGAGCAATGAGCTAGTAACACCTGTGTAAATGTCGGGAGCAATGAGCTAGTAACACCTGTGTAAATGTCGGGAGCAATGAGCTAGTAACACCTGTGTAAATGTCGGGAGCAATGAGCTAGTAACACCTGTGTAAATGTCGGGAGCAATGAGCTAGTAACACCTGTGTAAATGTCGGGAGCAATGAGCTAGTAACACCTGTGTAAATGTCGGGAGCAATGAGCTAGTAACACCTGTGTAAATGTCGGGAGCAATGAGCTAGTAACACCTGTGTAAATGTCGGGAGCAATGAGCTAGTAACACCTGTGTAAATGTCGGGAGCAATGAGCTAGTAACACCTGTGTAAATGTCGGGAGCAATGAGCTAGTAACACCTGTGTAAATGTCGGGAGCAATGAGCTAGTAACACCTGTGTAAATGTCGGGAGCAATGAGCTAGTAACACCTGTGTAAATGTCGGGAGCAATGAGCTAGTAACACCTGTGTAAATGTCGGGAGCAATGAGCTAGTAACACCTGTGTAAATGTCGGGAGCAATGAGCTAGTAACACCTGTGTAAATGTCGGGAGCAATGAGCTAGTAACACCTGTGTAAATGTCGGGAGCAATGAGCTAGTAACACCTGTGTAAATGTCGGGAGCAATGAGCTAGTAACACCTGTGTAAATGTCGGGAGCAATGAGCTAGTAACACCTGTGTAAATGTCGGGAGCAATGAGCTAGTAACACCTGTGTAAATGTCGGGAGCAATGAGCTAGTAACACCTGTGTAAATGTCGGGAGCAATGAGCTAGTAACACCTGTGTAAATGTCGGGAGCAATGAGCTAGTAACACCTGTGTAAATGTCGGGAGCAATGAGCTAGTAACACCTGTGTAAATGTCGGGAGCAATGAGCTAGTAACACCTGTGTAAATGTCGGGAGCAATGAGCTAGTAACACCTGTGTAAATGTCGGGAGCAATGAGCTAGTAACACCTGTGTAAATGTCGGGAGCAAGGAGCTAGTAACACCTGTGTAAATGTCGCGAGCAATGAGCTAGTAACACCTATGTAAATGTCGGGAGCAATGAGCAGTAACACCTGTGTAAATGTCGTGAGCAATAGTAACACCTGTGTAAATGTCGGGAGCAATGAGTAACTGTGTAAATGTCGGGAGCAATGAGCAGTAACACCTGTGTAAATGTCGGGAGCAATGAGCTAGTAACACCTGTGTAAATGTCGGGAGCAATGAGCTAGTAACACCTGTGTAAATGTCGGGAGCAATGAGCTAGTAACACCTGTGTAAATGTCGGGAGCAATGAGCTAGTAACACCTGTGTAAATGTCGGGAGCAATGAGCTTGTAACACCTGTGTAAATGTCGGGAGCAATGAGCTAGTAACACCTGTGTAAATGTCGGGAGCAATGAGCTAGTAACACCTGTGTAAATGTCGGGAGCAATGAGCTAGTAACACCTTTGTAAATGTCGGGAGCAATGAGCTAGTAACACCTGTGTAAATGTCGGGAGCAATGAGCTAGTAACACCTGTGTAAATGTCGGGAGCAATGAGCTAGTAACACCTGTGTAAATGTCGGGAGCAATGAGCTAGTAACACCTGTGTAAATGTCGGGAGCAATGAGCTAGTAACACCTGTGTAAATGTCGGGAGCAATGAGCTAGTAACACCTGTGTAAATGTCGGGAGCAATGAGCTAGTAACACCTGTGTAAATGTCGGGAGCAATGAGCTAGTAACACCTGTGTAAATGTCGGGAGCAATGAGCTAGTAACACCTGTGTAAATGTCGGGAGCAATGAGCTAGTAACACCTGTGTAAATGTCGGGAGCAATGAGCTAGTAACACCTGTGTAAATGTCGGGAGCAATGAGCTAGTAACACCTGTGTAAATGTCGGGAGCAATGAGCTAGTAACACCTGTGTAAATGTCGGGAGCAATGAGCTAGTAACACCTGTGTAAATGTCGGGAGCAATGAGCTAGTAACACCTGTGTAAATGTCGGGAGCAATGAGCTAGTAACACCTGTGTAAATGTCGGGAGCAATGAGCTAGTAACACCTGTGTAAATGTCGGGAGCAATGAGCTAGTAACACCTGTGTAAATGTCGGGAGCAATGAGCTAGTAACACCTGTGTAAATGTCGGGAGCAATGAGCTAGTAACACCTGTGTAAATGTCGGGAGCAATGAGCTAGTAACACCTGTGTAAATGTCGGGAGCAATGAGCTAGTAACACCTGTGTAAATGTCGGGAGCAATGAGCTAGTAACACCTGTGTAAATGTCGGGAGCAATGAGCTAGTAACACCTGTGTAAATGTCGGGAGCAATGAGCTAGTAACACCTGTGTAAATGTCGGGAGCAATGAGCTAGTAACACCTGTGTAAATGTCGGGAGCAATGAGCTAGTAACACCTGTGTAAATGTCGGGAGCAATGAGCTAGTAACACCTGTGTAAATGTCGGGAGCAATGAGCTAGTAACACCTGTGTAAATGTCGGGAGAGCTAGTAACACCTGTGTAAATGTCGGGAGCAATGAGTAACACCTGTGTAAAGGTCGGGAGCAATGAGCTAGTAACACCTGTGTAAATGTCGGGAGCAATGAGCTAGTAACACCTGTGTAAATGTCGGGAGCAATGAGCTAGTAACACCTGTGTAAATGTCGGGAGCAATGAGCTAGTAACACCTGTGTAAATGTCGGGAGCAATGAGCTAGTAACACCTGTGTAAATGTCGGGAGCAATGAGCTAGTAACACCTGTGTAAATGTCGGGAGCAATGAGCTAGTAACACCTGTGTAAATGTCGGGAGCAATGCTAGTAACACCTGTAAATGTCGGGAGCAATGAGTAGTACACCTGTGTAAATGTCGGGAGCAATGAGCTAGTAACACCTGTGTAAATGTCGGGAGCAATGAGCTAGTAACACCTGTGTAAATGTCGGGAGCAATGAGCTAGTAACACCTGTGTAAATGTCGGGAGCAATGAGCTAGTAACACCTGTGTAAATGTCGGGAGCAATGAGCTAGTAACACCTGTGTAAATGTCGGGAGCAATGAGCTAGTAACACCTGTGTAAATGTCGGGAGCAATGAGCTAGTAACACCTGTGTAAATGTCGGGAGCAATGAGCTAGTAACACCTGTGTAAATGTCGGGAGCAATGAGCTAGTAACACCTGTGTAAATGTCGGGAGCAATGAGCTAGTAACACCTGTGTAAATGTCGGGAGCAATGAGCTAGTAACACCTGTGTAAATGTCGGGAGCAATAGCTAGTAACACCTGTGTAAATGTCGGGAGCAATGAGCTAGTAACACCTGTGTAAATGTCGGGAGCAATGAGCTAGTAACACCTGTGTAAATGTCGGGAGCAATGAGCTAGTAACACCTGTGTAAATGTCGGGAGCAATGAGCTAGTAACACCTGTGTAAATGTCGGGAGCAATGAGCTAGTAACACCTGTGTAAATGTCGGGAGCAATGAGCTAGTAACACCTGTGTAAATGTCGGGATCAATGAGCTAGTAACACCTGTGTAAATTTCGGGAGCAATGAACTAGTAACACCTGTGTAAATGTCGGGAGCAATGAGCTAGTAACACCTGTGTAAATGTCGGGAGCAATGAGCTAGTAACACCTGTGTAAATGTCGGGAGCAATGAGCTAGTAACACCTGTGTAAATGTCGGGAGCAATGAGCTAGTAACACCTGTGTAAATGTCGGAGCAGCTAATGAAATGTCGGGAGCAATGAGTAGTAACACCTGTGTAAATGTCGGGAGCAATGAGCTAGTAACACCTGTGTAAATGTCGGGAGCAATGAGCTAACACCTGTGTAAATGTCACCTGTGTAATTGTCGGGAGCAATGAGCTAGTAACACCTGTGTAAATGTCGGGAGCAATGAGCTAGTAACACCTGTGTAAATGTCGGGAGCAATGAGCTAGTAACACCTGTGTAAATGTCGGGAGCAATGAGCTAGTAACACCTGTGTAAATGTCGGGAGCAATGAGCTAGTAACACCTGTGTAAATGTCGGGAGCAATGAGCTAGTAACACCTGTGTAAATGTCGGGAGCAATGAGCTAGTAACACCTGTGTAAATGTCGGGAGCAATGAGCTAGTAACACCTGTGTAAATGTCGGAGCAGCAATGAGCTAGTAACACCTGTGTAAATGTCGGGAGCAATGAGCTAGTAACACCTGTGTAAATGTCGGGAGCAATGAGCTAGTAACACCTGTGTAAATGTCGGGAGCAATGAGCTAGTAACACCTGTGTAAATGTCGGGAGCAATGAGCTAGTAACACCTGTGTAAATGTCGGGAGCAATGAGCTAGTAACACCTGTGTAAATGTCGGGAGCAATGAGCTAGTAACACCTGTGTAAATGTCGGGAGCAATGAGCTAGTAACACCTGTGTAAATGTCGGGAGCAATGAGCTAGTAACACCTGTGTAAATGTCGGGAGCAATGAGCTAGTAACACCTGTGTAAATGTCGGGAGCAATGAGCTAGTAACACCTGTGTAAATGTCGGGAGCAATGAGCTAGTAACACCTGTGTAAATGTCGGGAGCAATGAGCTAGTAACACCTGTGTAAATGTCGGGAGCAATGAGCTAGTAACACCTGTGTAAATGTCGGGAGCAATGAGCTAGTAACACCTGTGTAAATGTCGGGAGCAATGAGCTAGTAACACCTGTGTAAATGTCGGGAGCAATGAGCTAGTAACACCTGTGTAAATGTCGGGAGCAATGAGCTAGTAACACCTGTGTAAATGTCGGGAGCAATGAGCTAGTAACACCTGTGTAAATGTCGGGAGCAATGAGCTAGTAACACCTGTGTAAATGTCGGAAGCAATGAGCTAGTAACTCCTGTGTAAATGTCGGGAGCAATGAGCTAGTAACACCTGTGTAAATGTCGGGAGCAATGAGCTAGTAACACCTGTGTAAATGTCGTGAGCAATGAACTAGTAACACCTGTGTAAATGTCGGGAGCAATGAGCTAGTAACACCTGTGTAAATGTCGGGAGCAATGAGCTAGTAACAACTGTGTAAATGTCGGGAGCAATGAGCTAGTAACACCTGTGTAAATGTCGGGAGCAATGAGCTAGTAACACCTGTGTAAATGTCGGGAGCAATGAGCTAGTAACACCTGTGTAAATGTCGGGAGCAATGAGCTAGTAACACCTGTGTAAATGTCGGGAGCAATGAGCTAGTAACACCTGTGTAAATGTCGGGAGCAATGAGCTAGTAACACCTGTGTAAATGTCGGGAGCAATGAGCTAGTAACACCTGTGTAAATGTCGGGAGCAATGAGCTAGTAACACCTGTGTAAATGTCGGGAGCAATGAGCTAGTAACACCTGTGTAAATGTCGGGAGCAATGAGCTAGTAACACCTGTGTAAATGTCGGGAGCAATGAGCTAGTAACACCTGTGTAAATGTCGGGAGCAATGAGCTAGTAACACCTGTGTAAATGTCGGGAGCAATGAGCTAGTAACACCTGTGTAAATGTCGGGAGCAATGAGCTAGTAACACCTGTGTAAATGTCGGGAGCAATGAGCTAGTAACATCTGTGTAAATGTCGGGAGCAATGAGCTAGTAACACCTGTGTAAATGTCGGGAGCAATGAGCTAGTAACACCTGTGTAAATGTCGGGAGCAATGAGCTAGTAACACCTGTGTAAATGTCGGGAGCAATGAGCTAGTAACACCTGTGTAAATGTCGGGAGCAATGAACTAGTAACACCTGTGTAAATGTCGGGAGCAATGAGCTAGTAACACCTGTGTAAATGTCGGAGCAATGAGCTAGTAACACCTGTGTAAATGTCGGGAGCAATGAGCTAGTAACACCTGTGTAAATGTCGGGAGCAATGAGCTAGTAACACCTTCTATATAAATTTCTAAAAATTAGAAGCAAACTTAATAAAATTGTGATGTTTAAATGTGTGTTGATGTAGTGTAGATATATGTAGTGTAGATATATGTAGTGTAGATATATGTAGTGTAGATATATGTAGTGTAGATATATGTAGTGTAGATATATGTAGTGTAGATATATGTAGTGTAGATATATGTAGTGTAGATATATGTAGTGTAGATATATGTAGTGTAGATATATGTAGTGTAGATATATGAAGTGTAGATATATGTAGTGTAGATATATGTAGTGTAGATATATGTAGTGTAGATATATGTAGTGTAGATATATGTAGTGTAGATATATGTAGTGTAGATATATGTAGTGTAGATATATGTAGTGTAGATATATGTAGTGTAGATATATGTAGTGTAGATATATGTAGTGTAGATATATGTAGTGTAGATATATGTAGTGTAGATATATGTAGTGTAGATATATGTTGTGTAGATATATGTAGTGTAGATATATGTAGTGTAGATATATATAGAGTAGATATATGTAGTGTAGATATATATAGAGTAGATATGTAGTGCGTCTCCAACAACACCCTAGTATATGCATCACTGTACATTAAACACATTTACCTCTCACAATACCTCCTTTACAGTACCTTATTAACTATGCTTCCCACATATAGTTACTCCTACACAGTTCCCTCCGTTGAATACCTCTCTCAAAGTACCTCGTACTTCCCTCATAGACCCTTCCACTGAGTACCTCCCTCACAGTACCTTCCTAGGAGTACCTCCCACTCTGTACCTACCACTATCAACCTCCCACACAGTATCTCCCGCGCAGTGCCACACAAGCAGTACCTCCCACACACTACCTCCCAGCGACTGACTCACACATTTCTTCCTAACGAGTTCCTCCCATATTGCCTCCCAGAAAGAGCCTCCCACATACTACCTCCCAAACATTACTTTCCATAAAGAAAGCACAGCTGAATACCTCTCACATTGTATCTCCCACACAGTATCTCCCATACAGAACCTTCCACACAGTACCTTCTACACAGTACCTTCCACACAGTACCTTCCACACAGTACCTCCCACACAGTACCTTCCACACAGTACCTCCCACACAGTACCTTCCACACAGTACCTTCCACACAGTACCTCCCACACGGTACCATCCACACAGTACTATCCACAGAGTATCTTCCACACAGTACCTCCCACACAGTACCTTCCACACAGTACCTCCCACACAGTACCTTCCACACAGTACCTTCCACACAGTACCATCCACAGAGTATCTTCCACACAGTACCTCCCACACAGTACCTTCCACACAGTACCTTCCACACAGTGCCATCCACACAGTACTATCCACACAGCACTATCCACAGAGCATCTTCCACACAGTACCTCCCACACAATACCTCCCACACAGTACCTTCCACACAGTACCTCCCATACAATACCTCCCACACAGTACCTTCCACACAGTACCTCCCATACAATACCTCCCACACAGTACCTTCCACACAGTACCATCCACAGAGTATCTTCCACACAGTACCTCCCACAAAGTACCTCCCACACAGTACCCTCCACACAGTACCATCCACAGAGTATCTTCCACACAGTACCTCCCACACAATACCTCCCACACAGTATCTTCCACACAGTACCTCCCACACAGTACCTCCCACACAGTACCTCCCACACAGTACCTTCCACACAGTACTATCCACAGAGTATCTTCCACACAATACCTCCCACACAGTACCTTCCACACAGTACCTCCCACACAGTACCTCCCACACAGTACCTTCCACACAGTACCATCCACAGAGTATCTTCCACACAGTACCTCCCACACAGTACCTCCCACACAGTACCTTCCACACAGTACCATCCACAGAGTATCTTCCACACAGTACCTCCCACACAATACCTCCCACACAATACCTCCCACACAGTACCTCCCATACAGTACCTCCCACACAGTACCTTCTACACAGTACCTTCCACACAGTACCATCCACAGAGTATCTTCCACACAGTGCCTCCCACACAATACCTCCCACACAGTACATTCCACACAGTACTTCCCACACAATACCTCCCACACAGTACCTTCCACACAGTGCCATCCACAGAGTATCTTCCACACAGTACCTCCCACACAGCACCTTCCACACAGTACCTTCCACACAGTACTTCCCACACAATACCTCCCACACAGTACCTTCCACACAGTGCCATCCACAGAGTATCTTCCAAACAGTACCTCCCACACAATATCTCCCACACAGTACCTTCCACACAGTGCTATCCACAAAGTATCTTCCACACAGTACCTCCCACACAGTACCTCCCACACAGTACCTTCCACACAGTGCCATCCACAGAGTATCTTCCACACAGTACCTCCCACACAGCACCTTCCACACAGTACCTTCCACACAGTACTTCCCACACAATACCTCCCACACAGTACCTTCCTCACAGTGCCATCCACAAAGTATCTTCCACACAGTACCTCCCACACAGTACCTCCCACACAGTACCTTCCACACAGTACCATCCACAGAGTATCTTTCACACAGTACCTCCCACACAATACCTCCCAAACAGTACCTTCCACACAGTACTTCCCACACAATTCCTCCCACACAGTACCTTTCACACAGTACCTCCCACACAGTACCTTCGACACAGTAAAATCCACAGAGTATCTTCCACACAGTACCTTCCACACAGTACCATCCACAGAGTACCTTCCACACAGTACCTCCCACACGGTACCATCCACACAGTACCATCCACAGACTATCTTCCACACAGTACCTCCCACACAATACCTCCCGCACAGTACCTTCCACACAGTACCTCCCACACAGTACCTTCCACACAGTACCATCCACAGAGTATCTTCCACACAGTACCTCCCACACAGTACATCCCACACAGTACCTTCCACACAGTACCATCCACGGAGTATCTTCCCACAGTACCTCACACACAGTACCTCCCACACAGTACCTCACACACAGTACCTCCCACACAGTACCTCACACACAGTACCTCCCACACAGTACCTCACACACAGTACCTCCCACACAGTACCTCACACACAGTACCTTCCACACAGTACCTTCCACAGAGTGAACTTTAAAATGGTATAAAATACCTACAGGTTGTTAGGTAAGACACATATGCAACAGTTAGGTATCTTTATTTCGAAACGTGTCGCCTACACAGAAGGCTTCTTCAGTCGAGTACAGAAAAGTTGATAGAAGCAGAAGAGACTTGAAGACGATGTAATCAGTCCATCACCCTTAAAGTTTTGAGGTGGTCAGTCCCTCAGTCTGGAGGAGAGCATTGTTCCATAGTATGAAACAATATGGAGATGAAGTGGCAGGATGGAGCCTTATATAGCGCCAGATGGTGAGACGTAGGTTGTCGAAGTTGATTTCAGGTCTGTACCAAGATACGCTTGTTTTGCAGTGTCTGACAGATAGAACATTAAAATGGTATAAAATACCGACAGGTTGTTAGGTAAGACAAATATGCAACAGTTAGGTATCTTTATTTCGAAACGTTTCGGGTATCTTGGTACAGACATGAAATCAACTTCGACAACCTCTACTAGTGAGAACGGCTGGATTTGAGAGGGACCTGACCTCCCAAAGTGACCTACGTCTCACCTTCTGGCGCTATATAAGGCTCCATCCTGTCACTTCATCTCCATATTGTTTCAGACTACGGAACAATGCTCTCCTCCAGACTGAGGGACTGACCACCTCAAAACTTTAAGGGTGATGGACTGATTACATCGTCTTCAAGTCTCTTCAGCTTCTATCAACTTTTCTGTACTCGACGGAAGAAGCCTACTGTGTAGGCGAAACGTTTCGAAATAAAGATACCTAACTGTTGCACACGTGTCTTACCTAACAACCATCCACAGAGTATCTTCCACACAATACCTCCCGCACAGTACTTACACCTGGTGTGACCACAGATGGGTGCTCGGGGATGCAGAGTACACGTAGTCACTACTTCCACTGAGTACAGTTACATGAAGATCACCAACAACGTGTACTTGTACCCACTTGAACTCGCCAATTCGTCGGGCCTCGCCCAATACACCCTAGATAACTTCATCAACCTCCTCTCTCATATGGTGAGTCTTACCCTGGATAACTTCATCAACCTCCTCTCTCATATGGTGAGTCTTACCCTGGATAACTTCATCAACCTCCTCTCTCATATGGTGAGTCTTACCCTGGATAACTTCATCAACCTCCTCTCTCATATGGTGAGTCTCACCCTGGATAACTTCATCAACTTCCTCTCTCATATGGTGAGTCTTACCTTGGATAACTTCATCAACCTCCTCTCTCATATGGTGAGTCTTACCCTGGATAACTTATCAGCCTCCTCTCTCATATGGTGAGTCTCACCCTGGATAACTTCATCAACCTCCTCTCTCATATGGTGAGTCTTACCCTGGATAACTTCATCAACTTCCTCTCTCATATGGTGAGTCTCACCCTGGATAACTTCATCAACCTCCTATCTCATATGGTGAGTCTTACACTGGATAACTTCATCAACTTCATCTCTCATATGGTGAGTCTCACCCTGGATAACTTCATCAACCTCCTCTCTCATATGGTGAGTCTTACCCTGGATAACTTCATTAACCTCCTCTCTCATATGGTGAGTCTCACCCTGGATAACTTCATCAACTTCATCTCTCATATGGTGAGTCTTACCCTGGATAACTTCATCAACCTCCTATCTCACATGGTGAGTCTCACCCTGGATAACTTCATCAACCGCCTCTCTCATATGGTGAGTCTCACCCTGGATAACTTCATCAACTTCATCTCTCATATGGTGAGTCTCACCCTGGATAACTTCATCAACATCCTATCTCACATGGTGAGTCTCACCCTGGATAACTTCATCAACCTCCTCTCTCATATGGTGAGTCTCACCCTGGATAACTTCATCAACTTCATCTCTCATATGGTGAGTCTCACCCTGGATAACTTCATCAACCTATTCTCTCATATGGTGAGTCTCACCCTGGATAACTTCATCAACTTCCTCTCTGATATGGTGAGTCTCACCCTGGAAAACTTCATCAACTTCCTCTCTGATATGGTGAGTCTCACCCTGGATAACTTCATCAACCTCCTCTCTCATATGGTGAGTCTCACACTGGATAACTTCATCAACCTCCTCTCTCATATGGTGAGTCTCACCCTGGAAAACTTCATCAACTTCCTCTCTGATATGGTGAGTCTCACCCTGGATAACTTCATCAACCTATTCTCTCATATGGTGAGTCTCACCCTGGATAATTTCATCAACCTCCTCTCTCATATGGTGAGTCTCACCCTGGATAACTTCATCAACTTCCTCTCTCATATGGTGAGTCTCACCCTGGATAACTTCATCAACTTCCTCTCTGATATGGTGAGTCTCACC
This sequence comes from Cherax quadricarinatus, assembly GCF_038502225.1. Taxonomy (NCBI): domain Eukaryota; kingdom Metazoa; phylum Arthropoda; class Malacostraca; order Decapoda; family Parastacidae; genus Cherax; species Cherax quadricarinatus. Next base: position 23,707,685 of record NC_091340.1, on the reverse strand, counting down.
CTGGAAAACTTCATCAACTTCCTCTCTCATATGGTGAGTCTCACCCTGGATAACTTCATCAACCTCCTCTCTCATATGGTGAGTCTTACCCTGGATAACTTCATCAACTTCCTCTCTCATATGGTGAGTCTCACCCTGGATAACTTCATCAACTTCCTCTCTGATATGGTGAGTCTTACCCTGGATAACTTCATCAACTTCCTCTCTCATATGGTGAGTCTCACCCTGGATAATTTCATCAACCTCCTCTCTCATATGGTGAGTCTCACCCTGGATAACTTCATCAACTTCCTCTCTCATATGGTGAGTCTCACCCTGGATAACTTCATCAACTTCATCTCTCATATGGTGAGTCTCACCCTGGATAACTTCATCAACTTCCTCTCTCATATGGTGAGTCTCACCCTGGATAACTTCATCAACTTCCTCTCTCATATGGTGAGTCTCACCCTGGATAACTTCACCAACCTCCTCTCTCATATGGTGAGTCTTACCCTGGATAACTTCATCAACTTCCTCTCTCATATGGTGAGTCTCACCCTGGATAACTTCATCAACTTCCTCTCTCATATGGTGAGTCTTACCCTGGATAACTTCATCAACCTCCTCTCTCATATGGTGAGTCTTACGCTGGATAACTTCATCAACCTCCTCATATGGTGAGTCTCACCCTGGATAACTTCATCAACTTCCTCTCTCATATGGTGAGTCTCACCCTAGATAACTTCATCAACTTCCTCTCTCATATGGTGAGTCTCACCCTGGATAACTTCATCAACTTCCTCTCTCATATGGTGAGTCTCACCCTGGATAACTTCATCAACTTCCTCTCTCATATGGTGAGTCTCACCCTGGATAACTTCATCAACTTCATCTCTCATATGGTGAGTCTCACCCTGGATAACTTCATCAACTTCATCTCTCATATGGTGAGTCTTACCCTGGATAACTTCATCAACTTCATCTCTCATATGGTGAGTCTCACCCTGGATAACTTCATCAACTTCATCTCTCATATGGTGAGTCTCACCCTGGATAACTTCATCAACTTCATCTCTCATATGGTGAGTCTTACCTTGGATAACTTCATCAACTTCCTCTCTCATATGGTGAGTCTTACCCTGGATAACCTGATCAACTTCATCTCTCATATGGTGAGTCTCACCCTGGATAACTTCATCAACTTCCTCTCTCATATGGTGAGTCTCACCCTGGATAACTTCATCAACTTCATCTCTCATATGGTGAGTCTCACCCTGGATAACTTCATCAACTTCATCTCTCATATGGTGAGTCTCACCCTGGATAACTTCATCAACTTCATCTCTCATATGGTGAGACTCACTCTGGATAACTTCATCAACTTCATCTCTCATATGGTGAGTCTCACCCTGGATAACTTCATCAACTTCATCTCTCATATGGTGAGTCTCACCCTGGATAAATTCATCAACTTCATCTCTCATATGGTGAGTCTTACCCTGGATAACTTCATCAACTTCCTCTCTCATATGGTGAGTCTTACCCAGGATAACTTCATCAACTTCCTCTCTCATATGGTGAGTCTCACCCTGGATAACTTCATCAACTTCCTCTCTCATATGGTGAGTCTTACCCTGGATAACTTCATCAACTTCATCTCTCATATGGTGAGTCTCACCCTGGATAACTTCATCAACTTCATCTCTCATATGGTGAGTCTCACCCTGGATAACTTCATCAACTTCCTCTCTCATATGGTGAGTCTTACCCTGGATAACTTCATCAACTTCCTCTCTCATATGGTGAGTCTTACCCTGGATAACTTCATCAACTTCCTCTCTCATATGGTGAGTCTCACCCTGGATAACTTCATCAACTTCCTCTCTCATATGGTGAGTCTTACCCTGGATAACTTCATCAACTTCATCTCTCATATGATGAGACTCACCCTGGATAACTTCATCAACTTCATCTCTCATATGGAGAGTCTTCTTATTTTTTATACTATACTCAGTATTATTTTATTTTCACTTAAATAGTGGGTCTTATTTCATGTTTACTCATCTGCTGAGTCATAGAACATGTTGACTCATCTGCTGAGTCATAGAACATGTTGACTCATCTGCTGAGTCATACAACATGTTGACTCATCTGCTGAGTCATACAACATGTTGACTCATCTGCTGAGTCATAGAACATGTTGACTCATCTGCTGAGTCATACAACATGTTGACTCATCTGCTGAGTCATACAACATGTTGACTCATCTGCTGAGTCATACAACATGTTGACTCATCTGCTGAGTCATACAACATGTTGACTCATCTGCTGAGTCATACAACATGTTGACTAATCTGCTGAGTCATAGAACATGTTGACTCATCTGCTGAGTCATACAACATGTTGACTCATCTGCTGAGTCATACAACATGTTGACTCATCTGCTGAGTCATAGAACATGTTGACTCATCTGCTGAGTCATACAACATGTTGACTCATCTGCTGAGTCATACAACATGTTGACTCATCTGCTGAGTCATACAACATGTTGACTCATCTGCTGAGTCATACAACATGTTGACTCATCTGCTGAGTCATACAACATGTTGACTCATCTGCTGAGTCATACAACATGTTGACTCATCTGCTGAGTCATACAACATGTTGACTCATCTGCTGAGTCATACAACATGTTGACTCATCTGCTGAGTCATACAACATGTTGACTCATCTGCTGAGTCATAGAACATGTTGACTCATCTGCTGAGTCATACAACATGTTGACTCATCTGCTGAGTCATACAACATGTTGACTCATCTGCTGAGTCATAGAACATGTTGACTCATCTGCTGAGTCATACAACATGTTGACTCATCTGCTGAGTCATACAACATGTTGACTCATCTGCTGAGTCATACAACATGTTGACTCATCTGCTGAGTCATACAACATGTTGACTCATCTGCTGAGTCATACAACATGTTGACTCATCTGCTGAGTCATACAACATGTTGACTCATCTGCTGAGTCATACAACATGTTGACTCATCTGCTGAGTCATACAACATGTTGACTCATCTGCTGAGTCATACAACATGTTGACTCATCTGCTGAGTCATACAACATGTTGACTCATCTGCTGAGTCATACAACATGTTGACTCATCTGCTGAGTCATACAACATGTTGACTCATCTGCTGAGTCATACAACATGTTGACTCATCTGCTGAGTCATACAACATGTTGACTCATCTGCTGAGTCATACAACATGTTGACTCATCTGCTGAGTCATACAACATGTTGATTCATCTGCTGAGTCATACAACATGTTGACTCATCTGCTGAGTCATACAACGTATTGACTCATCTGCTGAGTCATACAACATGTTGACTCATCTGCTGAGTCATACAACATGTTGACTCATCTGCTGAGTCATACAACATGTTGACTCATCTACTGAGTCATACAACATGTTGACTCATCTGCAGAGTCATACAACATGTTGACTCATCTGCTGAGTCATACAACATGTTGACTCATCTGCTGAGTCAGAGAACATGTTGACTCATCTGCTGAGTCATACAACATATTGACTCATCTGCTGAGTCATACAACATGTTGACTTACATGGTGAATTTTAGCACATTTTGACTCATATGATGAGTCTTAGTACATATTCACTTATCTGGTGAGTTGTAACACTCGTTCACTCGTAGTAAAACTTTGTATGTGTTCACTTATTTGATGAGTCCCAGTCTTAGTACACGCCCAGCCATGTAAGTCTTGGTACACGCCCAGCCATGTAAGTCTTAGTACACGCCCAGCCATGTAAGTCTTAGTACACGCCCAGCCATGTAAGTCTTAGTACACGCCCAGCCATGTAAGTCTTGGTACACGCCCAGCCATGTAAGTCTTGGTACACGCCCAGCCATGTAAGTCTTGGTACACGCCCAGCCATGTAAGTCTTAGTACACGCCCAGCCATGTAAGTCTTAGTACACGCCCAGCCATGTAAGTCTTAGTACACGCCCAGCCATGTAAGTCTTTGTACACGCCCAGCCATGTAAGTCTTAGTACACGCCCAGCCATGTAAGTCTTGGTACACGCCCAGCCACGTAAGTCTTGGTACACGCCCAGCCATGTAAGTCTTAGTACACGCCCAGCCATGTAAGTCTTAGTACACGCCCAGCCATGTAAGTCTTAGTACACGCCCAGCCATGTAAATCTTGGTACACGCCCAGCCATGTAAGTCTTAGTACACGCCCAGCCATGTAAGTCTTGGTACACGCCCAGCCAGGTAAGTCTTGGTACACGCCCAGCCATGTAAGTCTTAGTACACGCCCAGCCATGTAAGTCTTGGTACACGCCCAGCCATGTAAGTCTTAGTACACGCCCAGCAATGTAAGTCTTAGTACACGCCCAGTTATGTAAGTCTTGGTACACGCCCAGCCATGTAAGTCTCAGTACACGCCCAGCCATGTAAGTCTTAGTACACGCCCAGCCATGTAAGTCTTATTACACGCCCAGCCATGTAAGTCTTAGTACACGCCCAGCCATGTAAGTCTTATTACAAGCCCAGCCATGTAAGTCTTAGTATACGCCCAGCCATGTAAGTCTTGGTACACGCCCAGCCATATAAGTCTTAGTACACGCCCAGCCATGTAAGTCTTAGTACACGCCCAGCCATATAAGTCTTGGTACACGCCCAGCCATGTAAGTCTTAGTACACGCTCAGCTATGTAAGTCTTGGTACACGCCCAGCCATATAAGTCTTAGTACACGCCCAGCCATGTAAGTCTTAGTACACGCCCATCCATATAAGTCTTAGTACACGCCCAGTTATATAAGTCTTAGTACACACCCAGCCATATAAGTCTTGGTACACGCCCAGCCATGTAAGTCTTAGTACACGCCCGGCCATATAAGTCTTGGTAAACGCCCAGCCATGTAAGTCTTAGTACACGCCCAGCCATATAAGTCTTGGTACACGCCCAGCCATATAAGTCTTGGTACACGCCCAACCATATAAGTCTTAGTACACGCCCAGCCATATAAGTCTTGGTACAGGCCCAGCCATATAGGTCTTATTACACGCCCAGCCATGTAAGTCTTAGTACACGCCCGGCCATATAAGTCTTGGCACACGCCCAGCCATGTAAGTCTTAGTACACGCCCAGCCATATAAGTCTTAGTACACGCCCAGCCATATAAGTCTTGGTACAGGCCCAGCCATATAGGTCTTAGTACACGCCCAGCCATGTAAGTCTTAGTACACGCCCATCCATATAAGTCTTGGTACACGCCCAGCCATGTAAGTCTTAGTACACGCCCAGCTATATAAGTCTTGGTACACGCCCAGCCATGTAAGTCTTAGTACGCACCCAGCCATATAAGTCTTGGTACACGCCCAGCCATGTAAGTCTTAGTACACGCCCAACCATATAAGTCTTGGTACACGCCCAGCCATATAGGTCTTAGTACACGCCCAACCATATAAGTCTTAGTACACGCCCAGCCATATAGGTTTTAGTACACGCCCAGCCATATAGGTCTTAGTACACGCCCAGCCATATAAGTCTTAGTACACTCACAGCCATATAAGTCTTAGCACACGCCCAACCATATAAGTCTTAGTACACGCCCAGCCATTTAAGTCTTGGTACACGCTCAGCCACATAGGTCTTAGTACACGCCCAGCCATATAGGTCTTAGTACACGCCCAGCCATATAGGTCTTAGTACACGCCCAGCCATATAAGTCTTAGTACACTCACAGCCATTCAAGTCTCAGCACACGCCCAACCTATATAAGTCTTAGTACGCGCCCAGCCATATAAGTCTTAGTACACGCTCAGCCATATAGGTCTTAGTACACGCCCAGCAATATAGGTCTTAGTTCACGCCCAGCCATATAAGTCTTAGTACACGCCCAACAATATAAGTCTTAGTACACGCCCAACCATATAGGTCTTAGCACTCGCCCAACCATATAAATCTTAGTACATGCCCAGCCATATAAGTCTTAGTACACGCCCAGCCATATAAGTCTTGGTACACACCCAACCATATAATTCTTAGTATACGCCCAGCCATGTAAGTCTTGGTACACGCCCAGCCATATAAGTCTTGGTACACGCCCAATGATATAAGTATTAGTACACGCCCAGCCATATAAGTGTTAGTACACGCCCAGCCATATAAGTCTTGGTACACGCGCAGCCATATAAGTCTTGGTACACACCCAGCCATATAAGTCTTGGTACACGCCCAGCCATATAAGTCTTGGTACATGCCCAGCCATGTAAGTGTTAGTACACGCCCAGCCATATAAGTCTTGGTACACGCCCAACCATATTAGTCTTGGTACACGCCCAGCCATATAAGTCTTAGTACACGCCCTGCCATATAGGTCTTAGCACACGCCCAGCCTTATAGGTCTTAGTAAACGCCCAGCCATATAGGTTTTAGCACACGCCCAGCCATATAGGTCTTAGTACACGCCCAGCCATATAGGTCTTAGTATACGTCCAACCATTTAAGTCTTAGTACACGCCCAGCCATATAGGTCTTAGCACACACCCAGCCATATAGGTCTTAGCACACGCCCAGCCATATAGGTCTTAGTACACGCCCAGTCATGTAGGTCTTAGCACACGCCCAGCCATATAGGTCTTAGTACACGCCAAGTCATGTAGGTCTTAGCACACGCCCAGCCATATAGGTCTTAGTACACGCCCAGTCATGTAGGTCTTAGCACACGCCCAGCCATATAGGTCTTAGTACACACCCAGCCATATAGGTTTTAGGATACGTCCAACCATTTAAGTCTTAGTACACACCCAGCCATATAGGTCTTAGCACACACCCAGCCATATAGGTCTTAGCACACGCCCAGCCATATAGGTCCTAGTACACGCCCAGCCATATAGGTTTTAGTACACGCCCAGTCATTTAGGTCTTAGTACACGCTCAGCCATATAGGTCTTAGCACACGCCCAGCCATATAGGCCTTAGTACACGCCCAGCCATATAGGTCTTAGTACACGCCCAGCAATATAGGTCTTAGCACACGCCCAGCAATATAAGTCTTGGTACACGCCTAGCCATATAGATCTTAGTACACGCCCAGCTATATAAGTCTTGGTGCACGCCCAACCATATAAGTCTTAGTACACGCCCAGCCATATAGATCATAGTACACGCCCAGCCATATAGGTCTTAGTACACGCCCAGCAATATAGGTTTTAGCACACGCCCAGCCATATAAGTCTTGGTACACGCCTAGCCATATAGATCTTAGTACACGCCCAGCCATATAAGTCTTGGTACACGCCGAACCATATAGGTCTTAGTATACGCCCAGCCATATAAGTTTTAGTACACGCCCAACCATATAAGTCTTGGTACACGCCCAGCAATGTAAGTCTTGGTACACGCCCGGCCATATAAGTCTTGGTATACGCCCAACCATATAAGTCTTAGCAGACGCCCAGCCATATAGGTCTTAGTACACGCCGAGCCATATAGGTCTTAGTACACGCCGAGCCATATAGGTCTTAGTACACGCCCAGCCATATAAGTCTTGGTACACGCCCAGCCATATCAGTCTTAGTACACGCCTAGCCATTTATGTCTTGGTACACGCCCAGCCATATAGGTCTTGGTACACGCCCAGCCATATAAGTCTTTGTACACACCCGGCCATATAGGTCTTTGTACACGCCCAGCCATATAAGTCTTAGTACACGCCCAGCCATATATGTCTTGGTACACGCCCAGCCATATAGGTCTTGGTACACGCCCAGCCATATAATTCTTGGTACACGCCAAGCCATATAGGTCTTTATACACGCCCAGCCATATAAATCTTAGTACACGCTCAGCCAAATAAGTCTTGGTACACGCCCAGTTGTATAGGTCTTAGTACACGCCCAGCCATATAGGTCTTTGTACACGCCCAGCCATATAGGTCTTAGTACACGCCCAGCCATATATGTCTTAGTACGCTCACAGCCATATAAGTCTTAGCACACGCCCAACAATATAAGTCTTAGTACACGCCCAGCCATATAAATCTTGGTACACGCCCAACCATATTAGTCTTGGCACACGCCCAGCCATATAAGTCTTAGTACACGCCCTGCCATATAGGTCTTAGCACACGCCCAGCCATATAGGTCTTAGTACACGCCCAGCCATATAGGTTTTAGCACACGCCCTGCCATATAGGTCTTAGTACACGCCCAGCCATATAGGTCTTAGTACACGTCCAACCATTTAAGTCTTAGTACACGCCCAGCCATATAGGTCTTAGCACACACCCAGCCATATAGGTCTTAGCACACGCCCAGCCATATAGGTCTTAGTACACGCCCAGTCATGTAGGTCTTAGCACGCGCCCAGCCATATAGGTCTTAGTACACGCCCAGCCATATAGGTTTTAGTACACGCCCAGTCATTTAGGTCTTAGTACACGCTCAGCCATATAGGTCTTAGCACACGCCCAGCCATATAGGCCTTAGTACACGCCCAGCCATATAGGTCTTAGCACACACCCAGCCATATAGGTCTTAGCACACGCCCAGCCATATAGGTCTTAGTACACGCCCAGCCATATAGGTCTTAGTACACGCCCAGCCATATAGGTTTTAGTACACGCCCAGTCATTTAGGTCTTAGTACACGCCCAGCAATATAGGTCTTAGCACACGCCCAGCAATATAAGTCTTGGTACACGCCTAGCCATATAGATCTTAGTACACGCCCAGCCATATAAGTCTTGGTACACGCCGAACCATATAAGTCTTGGTACACGCCCAACCATATAAGTCTTAGTACACGCCCAGCCATATAGGTCTTAGTACACGCCCAGCAATATAGGTTTTAGCACACGCCCAGCCATATAAGTCTTGGTACACGCCTAGCCATATAGATCTTAGTACACGCCCAGCCATATAGGTCTTAGTACACGCCCAGCAATATAGGTTTTAGCACACGCCCAACCATATAAGTCTTGGTACACGCCCAGCAATGTAAGTCTTGGTACACGCCCGGCCATATAAGTCTTAGCACACGCCCAGCCATATAGGTCTTAGTACACGCCGAGCCATATAGGTCTTAGCACACGCCGAGCCATATAGGTCTTAGTACACGCCCAGCCATATAAGTCTTGGTACACGCCCAGCCATAGAGGTCTTAGTACACGCCCAGCCATATAAGTCTTAGTACACGCCTAGCCATTTATGTCTTGGTACACGCCCAGCCATATAGGTCTTGGTACACGCCCAGCCATATAAGTCTTTGTATACACCCAGCCATATAGGTCTTTGTACACGCCCAGCCATATAAGTCTTAGTACACGCCCAGCCATATATGTCTTGGTACACGCCCAGCCATATAGGTCTTGGTACACGCCCAGCCATATAAGTCTTGGTACACACCAAGCCATATAGGTCTTTGTACTCGCCCAGCCGTATAGGTCTTAGTACACGCCCAGCCATATAGGTCTTAGTACACGTGCAGCCATATTAGTCTTGGTACACGCCCAGCCATGTCTTAGTACACGCCCAGCCATATAAGTCTTAGTACACGCCCAGCCAAATAAGTCTTGGCACGCGCCCAGCCATATAAGTCTTGGTACGCGCCCAGCCATATAGGTCTTAGTACACGCCCAGCCATATAGGTCTTAGTACACGTCCAGCCATATAAATCTTAGTACACGTCCAGCCATATAAGTCTTGGTACACGCCCAGCCATATAAGTCTTTGTACACGCCCAGCCATATAAATCTTAGTACACGTCCAGCCATATAAGTCTTGGTACACGCCCAACCATATAAGTCTTAGTACACGCCCAGCCATATAAGTCTTGGTACAGGCCCAGCCATATAGGTCTTAGTACACGCCCAGCCATGTAAGTCTTAGTACACGCCCAGCCATATAAGTCTTGGCACACGCCCAGCCATGTAAGTCTTAGTACACGCCCAGCCATATAAGTGTTAGTACACGCCCAGCCATATAAGTCTTGGTACAGGCCCAGCCATATATGTCTTAGTACACGCCCAGCCATGTAAGTCTTAGTACACGCCCAGCCATATAAGTCTTGGTACACGCCCAGCCATGTAAGTCTTAGTACACACCCAGCTACATAAGTCTTGGTACACGCCCAGCCATGTAAGTCTTATACGCACCCAGCCATATAAGTCTTGGTACACGCCCAGCCATGTAAGTCTTAGTACACGCCCAACCATATAAGTCTTGGTACACGCCCAGCCATATAGGTCTTAGTACACGCCCAACCATATAAGTCTTAGTACAAGCCCAGCCATATAGGTCTTAGTACACTCACAGCCATATAGGTCTTAGCACACGCCCAACCATATAAGTCTTAGTACACGCCCAGCCATTTAAGTCTTAGTACACGCTGAGCCATATAGGTCTTAGTACACGCCCAGCCATATAGGTCTTAGTACACGCCCAGCCATATAGGTCTTAGTACACGCCCTGCCATATAAGTCTTAGTACGCTCACAGCCATATAAGTCTTAGCAGACGCGCAACCATATAAGTCTTAGTACACGCCCAGCCATATAAGTCTTAGTACACGCTCAGCCATATAGGTCTTAGTATACGCCCAGCCATATAGGTCTTAGTTCACGCCCGGCCATATAAGTCTTAGTACACGCCCAACAATATAAATCTTAGTACACGCCCAACCATATAGGTCTTAGCACTCGCCCAACCATATAAATCTTAGTACACGCCCAGCCATATAAGTCTTAGTACACGCCCAGCCATATAAGTCTTGGTACACACCCAACCATATAATTCTTAGTATACGCCCAGCCATGTAAGTCTTGGTACACGCCCAGTAATATAAGTCTTGGTACGCGCCCAGCCATCTAAGTCTTGGTACACGCCCAGCTATATAAGTCTTAGTACACGCCCATGCATATAAGTCTTGGTACACGCCCAGTCATATAAGTCTTGGCACGCGCCCAGCCATGTAAGTCTTGGTACGCGCCCAGCTATGTAAGTCTTAGTACACGCCGAGCCATATATGTCTTAGTACACGCCCAGCCATATAAGTCTTGGTACACGCCCAGCCATATAGGTCTTAGTACACGCCGAGCCATATAGGTCTTAGTACACGCCCAGCCATATAAGTCTTGGTACACGCCCAGCTATATAGGTCTTAGTACACGCCCAGCCATGTAAGTCTTAGTACACGCCTAGCCATTTATGTCTTGGTACACGCCCAGCCATATAGGTCTTGGTACACGCCCAGCCATATAAGTCTTTTTTCACGCCCAGCCATATAGGTCTTTGTACACGCCCAGCTATATAAGTCTTAGTACACGCCCAGCCATATATGTCTTGGTACACGCCCAGCCATATAGGTCTTGGTACACGCCCAGCCATATAAGTCTTGGTACACGCCCAGCCATATAGGTCTTTTTACACGCCCAGCCATATAAATCTTAGTACACGCTCAGCCAAATAAGTCTTAGTACACGCCCAGCCATATAGGTCTTAGTACACGCCCTGCCATATTAGTCTTGGTACACGCCCAGCCATGTCTTGGTACACGCCCAGCCATATAAGTCTTAGTACACGCCCAGCCATATAAGTCTTGGTACGCGCCCAGCCGTATAGGTCTTAGTACACGCCCAGCCATATAGGTCTTAGTACATGCCCAGATATATAAGTCTTGGTACATGCCCAGCCATATAAGTCTTGGTACACGCCCATCTATATAAGTCTTGGTACACGCCCAGCCATATAAGTCTTGGTACGTGCCCAGCAATCTAAGTCTTGGTACACGCCCAGCCATATAAGTCTTAGTACACGCCCATGCATATAAGTCTTGGTACACGCCCAGCCATATAAGTCTTGGCACGCGCCCAGCCATATATGTCTTGGTACGCGCCCAGCTATATAGGTCTTAGTACACGCCCAGCCATATAGGTCTTAGTACACGTCCAGCCATATAAATCTTAGTATACGTCCAGCCATATATATCTTAGTACACGTCCAGCCATATAGGTTTTAGTACACGCCCAGCCATATAAGGCTTAGTACACGCCCAGCCATATAAGTCTTAGTACACGCCCAGCCATATAAGTCTTAGTACATGCCCAGATATATAAGTCTTGGTACATGCCCAGCCATATAAGTCTTGGTACACGCCCATCCATATAAGTCTTGGTACACGCCCAGCCATATAAGTCTTGGTACGTGCCCAGCAATCTAAGTCTTGGTACACGCCCAGCCATATAAGTCTTAGTACACGCCCATGCATATAAGTCTTGGTACACGCCCAGCCATATAAGTCTTGGCACGCGCCCAGCCATATATGTCTTGGTACGTGCCCAGCTATATAGGTCTTAGTACACGCCCAGCCATATAGGTCTTAGTACACGTCCAGCCATATAAATCTTAGTATACGTCCAGCCATATATATCTTAGTACACGTCCAGCCATATAGGTTTTAGTACACGCCCAGCCATATAAGGCTTAGTACACGCCCAGCCATATAAGTCTTAGTACACGCCCAGCCATATAAGTCTTAGTACACGCCCAGCCATATAAGTCTTAGTACACGCCCAGCCATATAAGTCTTAGTACAAGTCCAGCCATATAAGACTTAGTACACGCCCAGCCATATAAGTCTGAGTACACGCCCAGCTACATATAGTCGTAGTCTTGGTGCATGTCCAGGCTACGGTTAGTCTTTGTCTTGGTGTATGTCCAGGCTACAGTTAGTCTTAGTCTTGGTGCATGTCCACGCTACAGTTAGTCTTTGTCTTGGTGTATGTCCAGGCTACAGTTAGTCTTAGTCTTGGTGCATGTCCAGGCTACGGTTAGTCTTTTTCTTGGTGCATGTCCACGCTACAGTTAGTCGTAGTCTTGGTGCATGTCCAGGCTAAGGTTAATCTTAGTCTTGGTGCATGTCCAGGCTACAGTTAGTCTTAGTCTTGGTGCATGTCCAGCCTACAGTTAGTCTTAGTCTTGGTGCATATCCACGCTACTGTTAGTCGTAGTCTTGGTGTATGTCCAGGCTACAGTTAGTCTTAGTCTTGGTGCATGTCCAGGCTACGGTTAGTCTTAGTCTTGGTGCATGTCCACGCTACAGTTAGTCGTAGTCTTGGTGCATGTCCAGGCTACTGTTAGTCTTAGTGTTGGTGCATGTCCAGGCTACAGTTAGTCTTAGTCTTGGTGCATGTCCAGGCTACAGTTAGTCTTAGTCTTGGTGCATGTCCAGGCTACAGTTAGTCTTAGTCTTGGTGCATGTCCACGCTACAGTTAGTCGTAGTCTTGGTGCATGTCCAGGCTACAGTTAGTCTTAGTCTTGGTGCATGTCCAGGCTACAGTTAGTCTTAGTCTTGGTGCATGTCCAGGCTACAGTTAGTCTTAGTCTTGGTGCATGTCCAGGCTACAGTTAGTCTTAGTCTTGGTGCATGTCCAGGCTACAGTTAGTCTTAGTCTTGGTGCATGTCCAGGCTACAGTTAGTCTTAGTCTTGGTGCATGTCCAGGCTACAGTTAGTCTTAGTCTTGGTGCATGTCCAGGCTACAGTTAGTCTTAGTCTTGGTGCATGTCCAGGCTACAGTTAGTCTTAGTCTTGGTGCATGTCCAGGCTACAGTTAGTCTTAGTCTTGGTGCATGTCCAGGCTACAGTTAGTCTTAGTCTTGGTGCATGTCCAGGCTACAGTTAGTCTTAGTCTTGGTGCATGTCCAGGCTACAGTTAGTCTTAGTCTTGGTGCATGTCCAGGCTACAGTTAGTCTTAGTCTTGGTGCATGTCCAGGCTACAGTTAGTCTTAGTCTTGGTGCATGTCCAGGCTACAGTTAGTCTTAGTCTTGGTGCATGTCCAGGCTACAGTTAGTCTTAGTCTTGGTGCATGTCCAGGCTACAGTTAGTCTTAGTCTTGGTGCATGTCCAGGCTACAGTTAGTCTTAGTCTTGGTGCATGTCCAGGCTACAGTTAGTCTTAGTCTTGGTGCATGTCCAGGCTACAGTTAGTCTTAGTCTTGGTGCATGTCCAGGCTACAGTTAGTCTTAGTCTTGGTGTATGTCCAGGCTACAGTTAGTCTTAGTCTTGGTGCATGTCCAGGCTACAGTTAGTCTTAGTCTTGGTGCATGTCCAGGCTACAGTTAGTCTTAGTGTTGGTGCATGTCCAGGCTACAGTTAGTCTTAGTCTTGGTGCATGTCCACGCTACAGTTAGTCTTACAGTTAGTCTTAGTCCAGGCTACAGTTAGTCTTAGTGCATGTCCAGGCTACAGTTAGTCTTAGTCTTGGTGCATGTCCAGGCTACAGTTAGTCTTAGTCTTGGTGCATGTCCAGGCTACAGTTAGTCTTAGTCTTGGTGCATGTCCAGGCTACAGTTAGTCTTAGTCTTGGTGCATGTCCAGGCTACAGTTAGTCTTAGTCTTGGTGCATGTCCAGGCTACAGTTAGTCTTAGTCTTGGTGCATGTCCAGGCTACAGTTAGTCTTAGTCTTGGTGCATGTCCAGGCTACAGTTAGTCTTAGTCTTGGTGCATGTCCAGGCTACAGTTAGTCTTAGTCTTGGTGCATGTCCAGGCTACAGTTAGTCTTAGTCTTGGTGCATGTCCAGGCTACAGTTAGTCTTAGTCTTGGTGCATGTCCAGGCTACGGTTAGTCTTAGTCTTGGTGCATGTCCAGGCTACAGTTAGTCTTAGTCTTGGTGCATGTCCAGGCTACAGTTAGTCGTAGTCTTGGTGCATGTCCAGGCTACAGTTAGTCTTAGTCTTGGTGCATGTCCAGGCTACAGTTAGTCTTAGTCTTGGTGCATGTCCAGGCTACAGTTAGTCTTAGTCTTGGTGCATGTCCAGGCTACAGTTAGTCTTAGTCTTGGTGCATGTCCAGGCTACAGTTAGTCTTAGTCTTGGTGCATGTCCAGGCTACAGTTAGTCTTAGTCTTGGTGCATGTCCAGGCTACAGTTAGTCTTAGTCTTGGTGCATGTCCACGCTACAGTTAGTCTTAGTCTTGGTGCATGTCCACGCTACGGTTAGTCTTAGTCTTGGTGCATGTCCACGCTACAGTTAGTCGTAGTCTTGGTGCATGTCCAGGCTACAGTTAGTCTTAGTCTTGGTGCATGTCCAGGCTACAGTTAGTCTTAGTCTTGGTGCATGTCCAGGCTACAGTTAGTCTTAGTCTTGGTGCATGTCCAGGCTACAGTTAGTCGTAGTCTTGGTGCATGTCCATGCTACAGTTAGTCTTAGTCTTGGTGCATGTCCAGGCTACAGTTAGTCTTAGTCTTGGTACATGTCCAGGCTACAGTTAGTCTTAGTCTTGGTGCATGTCCAGGCTACAGTTAGTATTAGTCTTGGTGCATGTCCACGCTACAGTTAGTCTTAGTCTTGGTGCATGTCCAGGCTACAGTTAGTCTTAGTCTTGGTGCATGTCCAGGCTACAGTTAGTTTTAGTACATTGCTTGTTTTATGGCCAGTTATATTATTTTGAAAGCATTATGGTAATCCTTGTTGTCCAGTCTTATGTTCAGTCTTAGCTCATGCTCTCCCATAGGGTCAGTCTTTATATATAAAAAGTCTTGAGGTCTGAATACTTGCCAAGGTTTTAGTTAAGTCTTACTACATGTTCTACCTCACGGTCTTTGTTAGTGCAAATCCAGACTTAAATCTTATTTCATGCCCAGTCTTATGGTCAGCCTTAATAAGTAAGTAAGGTAAGTCTTAACCAAATATGGGATAAAGACTGAAAATATTACTCTATTTGTTTTAGTCCTCAGTCATAAAACTCATAAAGATGGATATTAATTTATTTTAATATAAAATTTAAAAATATTTTTCGCTAAGAAATTTTTTCAAAATATTTAAAAATGTGTTTATTTGTTTTATGTAATGTGATAGAATTATAGTTTTTATTATAGGTAACTTATCATCATCAATGTTTATTATAAGTAACTTATCATCATCAATGTTTATTATAAGTAACTTATCATCATCAATGTTTATTATAAGTAACTTATCATCATCAATGTTTATTATAAGTAACTTATCATCATCAATGTTTATTATAAGTAACTTACCATCATCAATGTTTATTATAAGTAACTTATCATCATCAATGTTTATTATAAGTAACTTATCATCATCAATGTTTATTATAAGTAACTTATCATCATCAATGTTTATTATAAGTAACTTATCATCATCAATGTTTATTATAAGTAACTTATCATCATCAATGTTTATTATAAGTAACTTATCATCATCAATGTTTATTATAAGTAACTTATCATCATCAATGTCATCATCTTGTGTTGTAAAAATATTGGTAGAATTGATAACAATGAGCTTTGGCAACCCAGTACAATCCTTATAATGACACAAGTTATATATGGTAACATAGTGTGTTATAATGACACAAGTTATATATGGTAACATAGTGTTATAATGACACAAGTTATATATGGTAACATAGTGTGTTATAATGACACAAGTTATATATGGTAACATAGTGTGTTATAATGACACAAGTTATATATGGTAACATAGTGTTATAATGTCACAAGTTATATATGGTAACATAGTGTTATAATGACACAAGTTATATATGGTAACATAGTGTGTTATAATGACACAAGTTATATATGGTAACATAGTGTTATAATGACACAAGTTATATATGGTAACATAGTGTGTTATAATGTCACAAGTTATATATGGTAACATAGTGTGTTATAATGACACAAGTTATATATGGTAACATAGTGTGTTATAATGTCACAAGTTATATATGGTAACATAGTGTGTTATAATGACACAAGTTATATATGGTAACATAGTGTTATAATGACACAAGTTATATATGGTAACATAGTGTGTTATAATGTCACAAGTTATATATGGTAACATAGTGTGTTATAATGACACAAGTTATATATGGCAACATAGTGTGTTATAATGTCACAAGTTATATATGGTAACATAGTGTGTTATAATGACACAAGTTATATATGGTAACATAGTGTTATAATGTTACAAGTTATATATGGTAACATAGTGTGTTATAATGACACAAGTTATATATGGTAACATAGTGTTATAATGTTACAAGTTATATATGGTAACATAGTGTGTTATAATGACACAAGTTATATATGGTAACATAGTGTTATAATGTTACAAGTTATATATGGTAACATAGTGTGTTATAATGACACAAGTTATATATGGTAACATAGTGTGTTATAATGACACAAGTTATATATGGTAACATAGTGTGTTATAATGACACAAGTTATATATGGTAACATAGTGTGTTATAATGACACAAGTTATATATGGTAACATAGTGTTATAATGTTACAAGTTATATATGGTAACATAGTGTGTTATAATGACACAAGTTATATATGGTAACATAGTGTTATAATGTTACAAGTTATATATGGTAACATAGTGTGTTATAATGACACAAGTTATATATGGTAACATAGTGTTATAATGTTACAAGTTATATATGGTAACATAGTGTGTTATAATGACACAAGTTATATATGGTAACATAGTGTGTTATAATGACACAAGTTATATATGGTAACATAGTGTGTTATAATGACACAAGTTATATATGGTAACATAGTGTGTTATAATGACACAAGTTATATATGGTAA